>NW_020653732.1:2080966-2104755 GCF_003589595.1 Hyposmocoma kahamanoa | reverse complement strand
AAAGTGATTGTTTCAACATTTTCATTGTCATGCAGAATCAACCAAAGCCATTTAAGTTTATACCAACTCCTAAGCACTGTTATGTACTTCCCTGTATCTAGTTTTAGTGGAAGCATTGGTGAACTAATAAAAAACAAGGTACTTTCGTAATTTGGTTGTTTTGTACCGGCAAGCAATTTAACATAAACTGCCTCTGTGGCCGAACGGTTACCATGCCGGACTGCCACGCAGAGGTCTCAGGTTCGATTCCCGGGCCGGGAGAAATATTTGTATGACCTACATTTGTTTCTCTCGTGAGTTTGGGTGTAATTTGTGGTTGTCTATATGTGTGTCCATGGCACCCGCGACACAGGGTTTCCCTAGTGCGGGGCTATATTGAGTGTGTGTGTTATTATTATTATTATTGTAAAACGTAATCTTATCGTCTATTTTTGTATTGACTTTGTTTATTTTTTATTCTTCTGTATTGAATAATATGATAATAGTGTACGCAGCCGTTAATGCAATGCAGATTAATTTTCTGTTTGTAATGCATCAAGTTTAATTTATTATATTAATTTGTATTCTGTAGTTGAAGCAATAAATAAATGAATAAATAAATGAATACTCAAATAGGTAGCGATAAGCATTTTAAATTACATAATAGATTCACTAATAGTTTTTGCTAATATAGTTACATCGTTGTAATAATAAAAAATTAAGTTTTTTTTTATAATACCAACTGACGGGACAAGCAAGTCGTGTTCCCGATGGTAAGCAGCACGTCTGTCCATAACAATTGCAGTGCCACTCAGAGCTTTAAATCGCAAAGACCTGAGGGGCACTGCCACTGCGCCCATCACCCTGAGACATAAGTTGACAAGTCCCATGTGCCTGTAATTTCAACAGCACCCTTACCCTTCAAAATTTTACCCTTGGCGGCAGAAATAGGTAAGGTGGCAGTACTTCCCTGGACGAACTCTTTCACAGGGAGCTCTACTGCTACCAAAAATATAATAATGAATTAATATGATGTCCCATGTGCCTGTAATTTCACCAGCACCCTTACCCTTCAAAACCGTAACACAGTAATGCTGACATTAGGCACTGCTAGGCGGCAGAAATAGGTAAGTTGCCAGTACTACCCTGGATGAACTCTTTCACAAGGATCTCTACTTCTACTGAAATAGTTTGCAGGCGAGGAATTCCATTTCATAGCCGTCCGAATGTATTTTTATACGATTCACAAAACTGGACCCAATTCAGATATGTACCTACCTAAACTAAAAGTATTTCATTACCATAGTCAAACGATGAGAATGTATCCTACAGGATGGGTACACAACATGCCAAATTAAATAAGTCTATATAAACATTATAATATAATTAAATAAGTGACAGTAACTGCAAATTTGTACATAATATTTTAAGAAAATTCAACCAATTTTGTCGTCTATAAATGTGAAAGCGTAAGGGTAGTTTCCATTATGTTGCAATATTTTATTTATCGTTGGACGACTGTCGCGTCTAGCCTATTCCCATATCACGATTATCTGACGCGACTGTGTCGTGGATATTTATTTTATAATTGAACGACTGTCGTTCTAGCTCTTCCCATTGTCAAGGCAGTCTGTCGTTGTAACGTCAAAAAAGCCGTGAACATCAGTTAATCGTGTTGTTCTATGTGTGAACAGCTTCATTTAAATATACAAGCCACGACACTTTAAACTGCACGACTAAGTGTCGTCACGACATAATGGGAACACGCTACGTGCGAATCTTTGGAACCCCAGCGTACGCCTATTATGGAAAAGTGAAGGCGGAATTAAATCGTGCATTTCCATCGTATACTCTCCGTTATAAATCTTGTAGAATATGAGATAAATATTACATATAATAAAAAAATGCGTTTGCAACTCATCATCAAACTTAGGAGTTATACTCTTGTCGATGGTGCATCTTTCAATCATCTCTCTTATAAGCCAGCTCCATGAGCTCTTCCCCCCTTCCCCTCGATCTTTCCCTCCAAAATGGTCCTTAAGCAGTTGTCGTGTCGTATCAGAGGTCCAATCATTTTTCATTCACTACAACTAACGAAATTTAGTTTCTTGGGTTCAACAAAATATATAAGTAATGGATTCACATATTATTATAATTGAAGCCCAAACCGTCTACGGCAAATAATAATACGTATGAGTTTATGTGTAAATCATGTCTAGAATATTTTCCTGTAGACTAAATACCTAGACTTAAATACGGCTCATCCGTATTCACAATAATTTCGTTCAATGCATGATAGCTGTCACGCTATCCTCATTTGTTTTAATGGTGATGTTCGCATGCTTTGTCAACTACCATTTCGTGACATATCCATTTTTAACCGACTTCTAAAATAACAAAACCGCACACACATAGACAACACAAATTCCAACCAAACTCACAAGAGAAATAAATGAAAGCCATTCAAATATTTATCCCGGCCGGAGAATCGAATCCGGTACCTCTGCGTAGCAAACCAGCATGGCAACCGTTCGACCACTTAGATAATAGCAGTGGTAGCTTTAGTAAAATCATCGAGTATTCAACCAGAAATAGAGACGTAATGCCATTTAATTTGTTTGAAAACTTTTCTGCCGAACCATTACGGTGACAACTAAGCTCCGATTGGCCAGCCCGAATTCGAAACAATTGACGTGTGCCGTCAATGGACGAAAATTGAAAAATTACATGTTTAATATTTAATTACCGATGAAAATGTGATTCAGTTTGTTTTGTTATTCGATGTTTTGGTGTTTTTCCCACACTTCCGAACGGAACAGTTAGAGATATTTTCTTTATTACAATAAACACAGAATATTTTTGGAATATACGGAGACGTACACACAGGTCAGTTGTTGGCGCTGTACTATTTCAGCTTTCTAATTTGTGATTTCAGTGCAAACAAGAGTCGATATTTAAAAGTGATATAAGGCCCATTCGCCTGATGAGTTGCCATGGATGGATGGCCCTTATCTCGTCTCTATTTCTGGTTATATACTCGATGGTAACAGTAGAGTTCCCTGTGAAAGAGTTCGCCCAGGGAAGTATTGCCACCTTACCTGTTTCTGCCGCCAAGCAGTAAGGAGAGCATTACTGCGTTCCGATTTTAAAGTAAGGGTGCTGGTGAAATTACAGGCACATGGGAGTTGTTAACTAATTTGTCAGGATGTCGGGCGCAGTGGCAGTGCCCCTCAGATCTTTGTAATATAAAGCACCGAGTGGCACTGCCACTGTTATGGGCAGGCGTGTCGTTTCGCTTTCCAACATGCGCACGAGATGTTCGTCTCATCGCCTAATATTATTAAAAAAAAGTAGATTAAAAATGTAGTTAAAAAAGGGGTTCTTAATTCGATTTTTTTTATTTAGTTTTGTTTGTACCATATCTGAGTTACTTTATTTCAAATTTGGATGCGTTCGCAAACTATTTAGGATTTACAATAACAAATATAGGCATTTGATTTTTAAAAACTCAACGTTCTTAAAAATTACGAAAATTGTCTTAAAACAAAAGTTCTTGCATATTACTTAAGAAGGTTTTGACCTTAAATTTTGATATAATTATTAATACAATGATCGGAACACTCAGAAAAAATTTCTTCGATCCTTTCGGATTCGAACCGACGTCTTCTTACATACCGTGCCAGACGCTATACCAACTAAGCCACGGAACGAACCAACGGACCTCACGAATTTTTCTATGTGCTTGTGTCGTGTCTTTGTACTTGGTATTTCAACGACTTTTTAGTCGTAGCGCCATCTATGAGAAATCTATGACTGATTTATCACCCAGTTAGTACCTTTACAGCTACCAGTCCTGACGAGAGATGTCGCTATTCACTCTATGAATTAAATTTTTATTGAATTGATATTCAATTATTTTTTGTGAAATTACTCCACTAGTTTGTTATAATTATTAATACAAAGATCGAACACTCAGAAAAAATTTTGAGTTACGAAAAATATGACATCGGTTATCGGCTAAATTTCGTTTTTACAATCTTTGAAAAGGTATTTTGCAGATGTGACGTAATTACCTTGGTAATAATTTCCTGCTAAATTTTAATAACAATTTGTTTTACAACATAATATAGTAATCATATTATTGCAAACCAACCGAATAAAAAATAACTCCCTTTCGCATCACTAGCGGTCTTAACTAGAAGAGCATACAATAAAGAAACCTAGATTTAAATTTCATTCCGCGCCTATTCACTGAACGGCGCCAACCCATATACGATCCACTGCGGGACACGGTTTAATTCAATGTAGAGTTTTCAATAAACAACTCATTTCTATTTTTAATTTACGTAAAATTATCGAAATTTTTTAAAGTTATTTCTTGATAAAGTTTAATGTCTCGTATTTGTAGAAAAAAATTAAATAAAAACTAGTTTAGTTATTTGAAATAAAGTAACGTAATTATTTATAATTAGTTTTTGAGTAATTTTCAGGTTAGTTTTCTGTAACTAATTTTGATGGCAATTTTTGTTTTATAATTATTGTAAAATATTATAATGAATATTATTTAATATTATTGAAGTGTAGTATCTAGTAGATGCTCGAATATTTTAATAATAAAAATTGCCATTGAGAATAGGTACAGAAAACTGGCCTGAAAATTACCTTTTTCCTGGCAAGTAAAATATTATATTAAATCGTAAAAGTTTCATTACTTTATATATAAATAGCTATAGCTATAGCTCCCACGCAATTTCCTTCTCGGTGTGGGTTCAAAAATACTTTATTCTCATTAACAGACAGGTGTGTAATATGTGTAAAATGATTATTCTGTCAGGTCTAAACAATTTTAACATCATTAGAGATCCTTACATCATAAATTTGTAGACTAAAGAAAAACCAAGACATCAATATGGACGGCAACTGGTCGTACCACATCGGACTGAGGTCCTCCAATCTGACTAACAGTACAGTGAATCTTCAAGAAAGCTTTGAGATTGATTTGGAAGATACTAATTGGATTTTGACTTCTTCTTTCATCATCTTTACTATGCAGACTGGTAAGTGATCTTGTCAGAATTTTTACGGCTTCAAAGTGGATCTTTTGTGCGAATAAGATTTATTTCATAAACCTGTTTCATTATATATCACACACACACTCACACATACTCTCTTATTCACACACACATTCTCATAACTTAAGTTGAATATTAGCATATTATTGTTTTCCTCTCAGTTAATTTTTGTTTTGCTCCCTTCAAATGTTTTGCTATATTATATATATTAGGAACCCATCCAATTGAGCCTCTGTCTCTTGATTGGTTTTGCCTTGTTCAAGAGTCAGTGTCGTCATTTGCTGCTTCCTGTTCCACTTTCTGTAAATAGTTGTATTTCTGAAATCGCTGTATAATTTGTAATTGTCTTTTCGTAAAATTTTGTGGAAATAAATAAAATTTGTTATTATAAAATGTATTATTATATATCTTATATTTGTAGATAGCATGTGTGTCAATGTATTTGCCTTGTTTTTGTATTTGACAAATACGGCAAACACCAAACACGCGTTATCACGCGCTGGTCGGTTCCTCAACGCACATTAAAGGAGTCGCACGGGCAAATATGCAAGCAAACCGTCCACACTAAGGTCGTATTCATATTATTTTAACTCCTTTTTTGGCTCCATGTGTAGACGGTCATATTTGTCGGTATCTGCGTATTTGTCTGTTCGTCAAATATTTTTCCAAGTACAACAAATACCCAATAGCCAATAACTTCACGTGAAGTGCCACCAATACATATCTTGGAAAAGTTTTATGAACAGTTTTTATTTAAAAAATCGATCTCAAAATTTTTTTATTGCGCTTTCGGAATGTTCGTTACCGCGGTCGATAATTAGAACGCATTAGAAATCCTCATGAAAGCGAATCATACGAGCCCAAACACAAGGTAATTCTTGTACAGTGTTGAGGAGTGCCCTCTCATCTGTCTGCCACTTATATCATCAGATGGCATCTAGATGTTCACTTTTTATTTTTGTCGCTCCGTCATTACATAGAATGACGATTATGCCAATGTCACTAAAAATACGGTGAGTTCTAATAAGACATTAACTAACAGGTGTTGATGAATTGGTCCACCGAAGTACTCAGGAGAGAATCTAAAACAAAAGATAGCACAAGCACGTAACACAGATTTATAGATTATATGATTTAACTGGATAATTTACTTAGAGTAGAAATATAGGGTGGAAACACAAAAGCTAAAAGATTATTTATGTTAGTGGGCCGGGGGAATTTTGGAGGTAGCAAATTATAAAGCGAGACAGAAATATTAGGCAATTGAAAAAAAATTGTTCCAATTTACCGTCCTCTAGGCCACATTCGCACAGAGAGTAATCTCGGACTCTGATTTTACGCAAAAAAAACGCTGTGCAAACATGACCTAGGCGTTAACGTGTAATGGTAGAAGTGACTTTTTTAGGCAAATAGCGGCATTTAAAAAACCAGAGCGCAGTGGGCAAATTTGGTTGAAGTTTACCATAGTGTTTATCAACAGTTTGTCGTGTTCCCAGCCACAATTCCGACGAGCAGGCTGATTTTAATTCAAATCGGAATTGATCTAATCGGGTAGCCCATCCGAGTCTCGAAATCAAATGGGTTTCCGAGCCAGAAGATGAGCTTGATTCCTACTATATCTTTCTAATATGTGAGTTAAATCAAGTATTGTCCCGATTTGAAATGTCAAAAGTTTCACAATCGACCAGTTGTGAATCGCAATTATGTGCCTCGACTCGTAAGAGACGTAGGGTCGTATTCTAGAACTCTATTCAATGCTCAAGTCAGGATTGCTCTGGCAACACAAGCACTGGAAATACGACCCTAATGGCAGGGACTTGAGTATGATTTCTTGTGCTTTGAATCATACTCAAGTCCTGACTTGAGCATTGAGTAGAGTTCTAGAATACGACCCGTAGTTTCCGATCGGGAGAGACAATCAAAATCAAGCTGCAGGAGGTTAGCGTTTGGGGTTTGGTCATGGCGAGCAGATCCCTGGGGAAGTACTCACTATTTGCACACGCCAGTTCTTGTTGCATCTTTTGCAAAGGCGTCTACTACTTCGTTGTCGCTGATCCCACAGTGACCAGGAATCCAGGCCAGAGTTACCTCAATTCCTGCACATTGATATCGATGCAGAGCTTCACACTATAACATCTTTCTTTCAATGGCATTACATCCAAATGCCAAGTTTTATGAATCGGTGAAAGTGGGTGAAATTGAATAAACTGAATTTGTCCCCTAATTTGTCATCTTTGGAAGTGGAATATTTTCGTCAAATTTTAATGGATCAGTACTGAGGGACCAACAAAAAAGAATTATTGAAATTAGTTTCACAAATATCAGAATAATCGCGTAACATGCGCACAAGAAAATAAAATACGGACAAATGAAGAACATCCTCATGTTCTGAATTGAGTTTAAAATAATAATAATTCTTGGAAATTGCAGTGCGTTCTATAACGATGGCTCGAATGAATGCTATGCCAACATGATGCCAAGTAAATTTTTTGATCATTTCTGTTTTTATTTTGCTTTATTGTTCCTTTTAATATCATTAGAGACCTGGTTACGTCACAAATTTGTAGACTAAAGAAAAATCCAGGATATCGGTATGGACGGCAACTGGTCGTACTCAGACCACATCGGACTTAGGTCCCCCAATCTGACTAACACTACAGTGAATCTTCAACAAAACTTTGAAATTGATTTGGAAGATACCAATTGGATTTTGATTTCTTCTTTCATCATCTTTACCTTGCTTTGTTTTTTATTTTGTTTTATTGTTCCTTTATGTTTATTTTTCACCAAAAACGTTTTTTTTTCGAGTTTCGTTTCTTTGTTTCTTTATTTTTGACACAAAATTCGGGAAGCATGATATTAGTAAATAAATAATGCTGTTTATATTAAAAACAGACACAGTGTTAGTTGGACGTTGGTTATGTACTCGATGATTGGAAGTATCGATAAGGTAACCCTGAATTGTATGTTGTCCGTCAATAAATATCCAGTTCCAAAAATAGATGACTTATTTAGTAGCCTATCGGGTAACGTGTTTTTCATGAAACTAAAACTATTTTTTCGGATCTAAAATGGCGAATATTTGTTTTTCTTCAAACAAATCAACGTCTCGGGCTCCTTGCAGATCCTATGGTCACGGCTGACCATGTGACAAGTGGTCATAATACAGTTAATCCACTTTTTAGAAGTTCAAACTCAGCTTTCTTTCTCAATTAACGTTTTGATACCAGGTTTCGGAATGTTGGAATCGGGGTGTGTGTCCATAAAGAATGAAGCCAACATCATGATGAAGAACTTGGCTGATATTTCACTCGGAGGTAGGTAGTACATATTGTAAAATTATAAAAAGAACAAGCAGAAGATAGTAAATTTTTTGTGTGGGTTGGCTTTTGTCATCTAAGTATGCAGAAGTTACATATCATCAAACCTTTTACAAAAAGGTTTGATTTCACTTTAGCTTTAAACCTCTAAAGCCTGGGGTCAACTCAAATTGCCCCCCTTACTTTCACAATTACGAAAGTACACAGTTCGTTCGGGCAGGCTCGGTCCTATTGTGTATTTATGTTCGCCTAATGTCGTCACCTTTGTGTTGTTCAGGATATCGTTTTCAAATAGTTTTCTAATTTTAAGTAAAATAAAAAGCAATTTTGACTAGTTAGGGCTCGGCCGCGCTCGCCGTCGCCCTCATTGCTGTGCTGCTCGGGGTCATGGCCCCTGCAGCACCAACCAGGCTACACCACTGGCTATAGTCTTATAGATGTGTTACCAAACCTAGATGTAAGAAAATACAGAATAGTTAAACTATGTAACGGTTACAGTGCTCGTTTAATTTAAGCTTTTATATTTATATAGTATTTCTCATTGTAAGTGAATGTTTGAATTCTGTTTTGAAAAATAAGTATCTAAAAAAATTATTTCGTAAATTTTAAATATCAACCAGAATTTTATGAAATGAATTTCTGACTTTGTGTAGACGACTGTCAAGCACAGTCAGTCTACTTTTTATATCAAAAAATGCTATTCTTCCTCTCAAAGACACTCTTTGGCCCACATTGTATTTGTAACTGCAAAACATTATACTTGTACACTGTATGGTACACATCATACGATAATCGTATTTATTTATACAGGTCTGACATACTGGATATTCGGCTACGGCATGTCATTTGGCCAAGGTCCCTTCTCGAACCCTTTCATAGGTACGGGGGACTTCTTAGTGGACCCCCCGGTGGGCGATGCTCTCATGGGTCCAGTCTTCGCTTCATTTCTGTTCCAACTCTCTTTTGCTACTACCGCTACTACCATTGTCAGTGGCGCTATGGCTGAAAGGTGAGCCAATTAATTTTAATTGCGAGCCAATTCTAGAGCCAAAACGTCAACCTCCATAACTTTAAAAAAAACCAAGTGCGCATTTCACCTCCATTTTACCTGATGGACAGTGACTATGAGGTCGACGATGTAGCTTGCACACCGAAATAATGCCTATTCACTTTCGCCTTGAAAAGGTCCAAGTTATAGCGCTCGGGGAATAAGTCCGTAGGCAATGAATTCCACTCCCTAGCCGCTATAAATATCTAAGGTCCTATGAAGTAAAAATGCAATAGAAAATTCGTACTCGTACAATATAATGCAAATTCTTTCACATGGTTTCATTGAGAATCTCTTCCGCTAATTTTTTAACACAAATTAATTGTTTTTTCTATGGACAATAAGGACGGACTTCAAAGCATATTGCTTATTTTCGTTCCTAAACACGATCGTGTACTGCGTGCCGGCCGGCTGGGTGTGGGGCGACCACGGATTTCTCAACAAGCTGGGGGCCGTCGATATCGCTGGATCCGGCCCTGTCCATCTCATCGGTTAGTACCAATTACTTTTTTTTTTATACCGTTTAAGTAATTAAGTGAAGCGACGAATAAGACGCGCGCTTGGTGGTAAGCGGCACGCCAATCCATAACAGTTGTTACATAAATAACAACTGTTTGGCGTGGGTGGCGGTGGTCATATGAACGAGATCGAATTCCATTCTTAAATGTAACACATCTGTAATGCCATGGAATAAATTTCATCTCAATATCTCAATTATTCTGAGTTTCATTGAAACACAAAAATGTTATGACCATATTGAAAACCCTACAACTTGAAAGTGACTGACACATGGTCTCTTAAAATCTTTCCTATCTTCGCAGGAGGCTCATCTGCATTCGCATCCGCATTAATGCTAGGTCCCCGCCTCGGTCGATATGCGCGAGGCACCGCTCCATTACCTTTGGGTAGCCCAGTCAATGCTGTAATGGGGACTTTTGTGCTGTGGTGGGGCTGGTTGGCTTTCAACTCAGGTAGCACTTATGGTGTGAGTATCTCAACACGTAGAGGGCACAGTAGTGGCAGTACCCCTCAAATTCTTCATTCCATCACTTGGTAAAATAAAAAATGTAAATATAAGGATTTGGGGACCCTACCTCCAAATGCTGCCTAGAATTATTTTCATACAACAGGATTTGAACCATGACTATTTTAAACTACACGTACAATTTTGAAAAAAATATTTACATAAATATTTACTAAATGACGGTATGAACAAGTCGTGCCCCTGGTGGTACGCGATCCATAACAATTGTTGGCACGAAGTAGGTTCCGAGTTCGATACCCCATGGAACTAATTTGGATAATAATAATCTAAATATTAGTGGTGGCTGAAGCCTCCATTTACGCATAACCTGCGTGAGGAGGCGCCGCTCTTTCTTAGGTACACGTTTCAACGGAAACTTATTTAAATAACTTAACCAAACAAAAAATATAAAAAAATTATTACTTAGTACTTACAATATATTTTATCTATTATTGTGTTTGTGTTTGTGTGTATGTGTGTGTGTGTGTGTGTGTTTTTTTGATAACAGATTTAATATCGCATCTTTGGTACTCAAACTACAGCGAATTTTCCTAATTTGGAAAGGCCTGGTTGTCAGGCACGTTACATAACAGTGCTCCTTATGTTACCTATCACGTAATACCACATAAGATAATCCGCCATACTCGTGGTGAAGGTCATTGAAGAAAACACTCAAGTATATATCGTTCTAGTTAAACTAAATTGTCCATTTAACTAACTCATTGGTTAAATTATGGTACTTATTTAGTCGCGGTGAAGCGGAATCGTTCAGTTAAATAACCGCCATTTTGTAATTAAGATGGTTTAACAAAATGGCGGTCATTTTTAGCATGCATCCATTAAATTAATTTGTTTGTTTTTACCTGGTACGGAGTATTTTTATTACGAAACAAATGCATGGCGGAATCAAAGGAGTATATAAAATAACGATTTCGAATTTATTTTGAGATGTACGAAGCCAAAACTTCATCGTGATTTTTAATTTTGAAGTAAATTGTAACTCAACGTTATGTGACTAGAATTGTTTACATGAAAATTCATTGCACAAAGCACAAACATGTCTAACGATACAACTCTGGTCAAGACCAGGTCCTTGAATGATTGATGCCTCGAGACTAGGCCTGCTTTTAGGAATATTTTAAATAATATTAAACATTAGGCAACAACAACGTTCCTCGTCCCAATCCCTGATCCCAAAGTCAGTAACTAAAGCACTTGTTTGTTATAATTATTAATACAAAGGTCGCACACTTAGATAACATTCCTTCGATCCAACTGGATTCAAACCGACGTACCGACGACTAGACCACGAAACGAACCACGGATTGTTGTCGATTCTTTGTATTTGGTTTTCAACGACTTTTAGTCATAGATGGCGATGAGAAATCTTTGAAAGTATATTTCGTCACTAAAATAAGTTCTAAATGTTCGATCTTTATATAATATATGTAATATATACGTGTGTGTGTGTGTGTATGTAATATGTATAAATAAACTAGTGTAATTAATAACGCATACACTCAACTTAGCCCCGCACTAGAGAAACCCTGTGTCGCGGCTGCCATGGACACACACATAGACAACCAAAAATTACACCCAAACTCACGAGAGAAGTACTTCCCTGGATGAACTCTTCACAAGGACCTTTACTGCTCCTAAATTAAAGATAAAGATAAATTTAGTCACTATAAAAATTTTACCTAATTATCTTACCTAATAATCTACCTAATAATCTTATTAAATAACCTTTTAATTACATCCATGCGCCAGACTATCACAAACAGTGAAAATATAGTATGTTTACCTACATAGGTTTAATTATGATTAGGAGTGCAAGTTAATCTAGGTGATACTTAAACTAAGTAAAATTGTCTAAACAATTAGTCAATATAATTATTAATACAAAGATCGAACACTCAGAAAAAGCACTCAGAAAACATTCCTTCGATCCGGTCGGATTCGAACCGACGTCTTCTTGCAAACCGTGCCAGACGCTACACCAACTAAGCCACGGAACGAACCAACGGACCTCACAAATTTTTCTATGTGCTTGCGTCGTGTCTTTGTACTTGGTCTTTCAACGACTTTTTAGTCGTAGCGCCATCTATGAGAAATCTTTGACAGATTTATCACCCAGTTAGTACCTTTACAGCTACCAGTCCTGGCGAGAGATGTCGCTATTCACTGTATTAATTAAATTTTTATTGAATTGATATTCAATTATTTTTTGTGAAATTACTCCTCTAGTTTGTTATAATTATTAATACAAAGATCGAACACTCAGAAAAAGCACTCAGAAAAAATTATTTCGATCCGGTCGGATTCGAACCGACGTCTTCTTGCATACCGTGCCAGACGCTATACCAACTAAACTTCTTTTCTGAGTGCTTTTTCTGAGTGTTCGATCTTTGTATTAATAATTATAACAAACTAGTGGAGTAATTTCACAAAAAATAATTGAATATCAATTCAATAAAAATTTAATTAATTAGTCAATATATTTTGTTCAATAACATTGAAGTACAATAAAACAGGAATACTTAATTACATTAGCTAGCGTCTTAACTATTGTTAATATTACGTAATTACAGATGC
This sequence comes from Hyposmocoma kahamanoa, assembly GCF_003589595.1. Lineage (NCBI taxonomy): Eukaryota > Metazoa > Arthropoda > Insecta > Lepidoptera > Cosmopterigidae > Hyposmocoma > Hyposmocoma kahamanoa. The sequence continues at coordinate 2,091,717 of NW_020653732.1, read as the reverse complement.
TAAATTTTCAGTGTCATTGTAGTTTAATCCTTGTAACCAGTCTTGTATGGTGTTCTTACATTGAAACTTATTCATAGGACATGTACATAGTGAACGATTCATTTTATTATACAAAAAGCTACCAAGAAAGCAAAGGAATCTATGGGAGTGTGCAGTTCGAAACCGTTCAGTGGAACAAACGATTTTTGTTTTGAAACAAAATTGTATGTATACAGATACTGTATTAACAAATTATGCTTTAAAACATACCAGTCTCCTAGTTTTATAGTTTTATTATTCACAAGGATAAGAAATTATGTAAAAAACGTAATAATCCAAACAATTTAAAATTATGACAGGTAAGTGGCGCAAAGTGGCAGTATGCAGCGCGAGCAGCTGTCATGACCATGATGGGTTCCTTCGGTGGAGGCTGCTTTGGACTTTTGTGAGTTAAAATATGATATTAATATTTATTTGCCCTGGCGACATTAATTAATCACATAGAAATCATATAATTAATCGTAAAATACATAATTCATGACCAATGTAAACGCGCAGGATAGGATAGACCGTATGAAACTGGCGCGTGTGGGAGTGCGCGATAGCGCTCGGGACTGACGAGCGAAATCTCGCGGTCTCTCCCTTTTCCTTCCAACGTGTTTACACGCGCTAATACATGTTAGACTAACGTTCCAATTACCTGGTCAAGTATTGTCAAAAGTTTCCGATCGGCCAAATGTGAATCCCAATTACGAAGGTACTGCTCGTTCACTGTGATGACCTCCCTGAGAAGAACGAGCAAGAAACTCTGGGGAGTGCTATTTTCAAATATTAACCGCTAACAATATTGCGTCATGTAATGTGTTTTCAAATACGATTTGACGCTTCGGAATATATTCAAACACTATTTATATAGAATAGAATATAATAGAATAGAATAGACATTTATTGCAACGCCACAACACATAGATACAAAAAAAATATATTGATACTACTACTACTTAGACAAGCAAAACAAAACAAAAAGACGTAATTAACAAAATTAAAATAAAATGAAATAAGACAATAACAAACAAAGAGCAAAACAGAAAAATACTAAATATAACAACTACAAATGTTGTACTGTCATGTGTGCGGTTGTGGCGTACGCAAAAGGACTTCATTCAGCTTATGCCACAGCCGCAATTGACTGTGGCGCTGGTTTTCAATGAGCCCTGATATGAATAATGGTTTTTAGTTTCACAATGATCAAAAACAAAGGCAAAGCTGACGTGATGGAGCTCATAAACAGCATACTTGGATCCCTTGTTTCTATCACTGGTAAGTTACACAGCATCATCAAACCAAATATACTCAATATCAAATATCTGTGATATATATGGGTATTCGACAAAAAATTAAGCATTTTATAACAGATTTCAAAAAGGAGGAGGTTCTCCATTCGACAGTAGTTTTTTTTGTATGTATGTTGCGCGATAATTTGTTAACCGATTTTAATGATCCTTTTTTTGTTGGAAAGAGGGTACCTCAGTATTGGTCCCATTTAAAGAAGAAAATATTCCATCTCTAATGGTTTTTTTAAATAATTTATGCCACCAAGTGGTAAGAGATACGCTTGTCCAGAACAGATGCAGTGGTGCTCGGAGTTTTAAATCGCAAAGAGCTGAGGGGCACTACCACTACGTCCGTCCCCCTGAGACATCATTTGACAAGTCCCATGTGCCTGCAATTTCACCAGCACCCTTACCCTTCAAAATTTTACCCTTGGCGGCAGAAATAAGTAAGGACGAACTCTTTCACAGGGAGGCCTACTGCTACCACAAAAATATAATAATGAATTAACATGATTTATATATAAGATTATTTCAATTTCATAATGAACTTGAACGTTAAACATTGTACGCCCGTAGCGGGTAGATTGTGAGGGCTGTAATTATGTTCATTATGACCTTAATGTTATCTAAGTTGAAAAGCCCCATAGGCCTGTAATTTCCCTAGCACCATTACTTGGTCAACCCGATTAAATTAGTCCAGAAACGTTTTGAGATCTGTCATGTCTGTTTTAGCAACAGTGGAGCTCCTTGTGAAAGAGCTCGTCCTGGGAAGTACTGCCACCTTGCCTATTTCTGCCCCCAAGCACTAATAACAGCATTACTGTGTTCCAACTTTGAAGGGTAAGGGTGCAAGTGAAATTCTAGGCGCATGGGACTTGTCAATTTAAGTCTCAGGGTGACGGGCGCAGTGTCAGTGCCCCTCAAGTTTCTGCGATTTAAAGCTCTGAGTGGCACTGTAACTGTTATGGAGAGGTGTTTCGGGTGTCCTCAGCCTAATTACCACAATTACCGTAGCCATTGTTTTTACTCGCTTAATATACCTAATAACATTGAAATATTAATATAACTTTAAGCTTAACTATCATTATGTCCAAATGGCATTAGACTAAGTACTTTTCGAGTTATTAGGAAACAAATATTTTATGGGAACGGTAATTAGAAAGTTCAAAATATTTGTCTATCCCAATGCCATTTAGATATATTGATAGTTTACCTTATAGTTAGTCATATTTTAATGATTTTGTTTATAGTAAAGGAGAAAAAACAATGGCTACGGTAATTAGGCTGAGAACACCGAATGTGAGAATGGCCGACCATCAAGCGCACGTCTTGCTCGTCCCTTCACTTGATATTATAAAATATATCCATTTGGGAACTACGATACCACAAATATACACCCCCATACACAGACAAATGCTTCAAATGCAATATATATCTTTTCTCTTTGAGGGTCGAAGTTTAAAGAGTTCTATTTCAGTGTTAAATGCTATTTTCCCAGCCGGCTGCTTCCTCTATCGCGCTTGGGAATCATTATTAATAGGTCTTATTGGCGGAGCCATAGCAAGTGCCACCACACCACTTTTTGACAAAATGCATGTGGACGACCCCGTGGGGGCTTCAGCTGTTCATGGCGCTTGTGGTTTGTGGGGTGAGTACTTCATATTACGTGATTATAGGTGTATAATCGGATATAATTTTAAACATAAAAAATAGGTTCACACGAACAACCTTTCCATAGTATCATAGTTATACAATATACTTAATGTACACTCTGCTCACCGGTACGGTGCAGCAAGCGAATGGTAGAGGGTGAGGACTGAAAAACAGCAATGCTGAGTCCTTAACCATTTTGTCCACATTGCATACTCTTATTTCGTATTGGGCTGATCTTGTTATTACAATTTTATGTGTTTTGTGGAGAAATAAATGCCTTTTTATTTTATTTTATTTTTTATTTATGTAGAACAGTAGATCGGTTGGGAGAGCGATTAGCCCCGGTCTGACTAAGAGGTGCTGGTTTGAAAAGCCGGATCAAAGGAATTTTAAGAGCCTAGCGAGCCTAGATTTTAGGAGTTGAGGTCGCCTCCCGCGTCTCGCAATCCGCGCGTTATGAGAAATTAATATAAATAAAGTAAGAACAGGCGGGGAAAATTTCACACAGATCCGACAACGACAAGCGCCCGATGGCGACTGACGGGGCAGCGGGCGCCTCAGCATGTCGTTAAGCCGCTGAGCAATTTACAAATTTTGGGATAAATGCAATGCAAAAAATATGCAAACCAAAAATTTGCAGGTTCCCTGTAGTACTTAAAGCAAAATATCTCAATTTAAAAATTATGTACAGTTACAAATTTTATTTTTTAATTCGTTTTAGACTTTTATTTTCAGGATTTTATATGATTTAATAAAGGACATCCTATCGCGTAACACAACAACACATTTATATTATTTCTTTATATTTATTTTATTTATATCATTAACACTTTTTCCCGCTTCTTCTCCTAATGACTCGCCTTAAATTTGTCTAGTCTTTAATGTCTACAAAAAGCCCTTAACCTTTGAAAGCTTCCGTTTTTCCACTAACCAACCAATGGTTTACTGATTTCAATTTTAGGAGTAATAGCTGTCGGTTTGTTCGCTGATAATCCAATTCCAATGGACACTACTAATGGAAGATCAGGATTGTTTAAAGGTACAACTACAAACATAACTTTACTTCATATTACATTTATTATTGCTTTTATAGCTTGTTCATGCTAGAAATAACTACTATGATTGAAATGTGCACTTAATTTTAATATATGCCTGACCTACGTGTCTCTTTACATAAGATCGATTATGTAATATGTACCTAACGAAGTCTGCTTACAACTACTTAATGTTAATTTGTCAAACGTGACCATAAATATGAAACATTGTTTTACCTCCTTAGCTCAGAAAGGCTTTACGTTACGAAACGAACGTTATTTGCACGCTAAAGTGGTAAAGGTTTTTAAATTCGAGCTTGACGATGGTCTGTGGTGCACCTAACTTTTTCTTTCAATGAAAAAAACAAGATAATGGTCACGTTCAAGTAATAGTATATAAATCCGTTCGTATATTTTATTCTTGTTATTATTGACATTACATTGACAATGATAACTAATTGTGTTTATTAAATTATTTTAATTCGTTGGAGAAATAAAATAATTTCAAAAATCACACAAAATTGTAAGTACAAGCAAGAATAAAAATTGATAAGGTGCAAATACAGAACGCACCGAAGATAAACTTTTTCTTTTGATTAGAAAAACTGACGTTTTAACATTGACTTAGAAATAAATGGACGACGGGTCTAATACAAAAACCACGAAAAAAATGTCCCAAGTCAACCTATTTAAACGTAGTGACATGTAAAGAAATATGAAAAAGCTAAAACGTTGAATTTAAATTGTAATGTCATCGCAGTACTGTCTAATTTTGCTTGCTTCGCTGTCAGTCGAACAAACAAAGACTAAAGCGTGAATGACGCTCTGTATACGATTTTAACGCCCTATAAGTTCGGACACTTTTTAGCGCGGACCCGACGTCCATACAATTGTAAGTCAATGCGTTTTAAAATTCAAATGGTTTTTCTTTCGTCTGCCATTTTCCTCGCTGTAATGAGGTGAAAAGTTTTGTGTTTCGCTCGGCAGCAAATTTATTTTGCGTCTCGTGCCTTGAAACCCTTCTCGCTACGCTCAGGTTCAATACTCTGGTCAAACAAAAACTTTGCAGCCTTGAATAAAAAGAACTATTATGTATCTATGGAAGTGATGCATTTTAAGCCCTTGTAGCTGCATTCAAAACTTGGAGGACGGAAAAATAATATAAGATGCGTACCGTCTGCACGCCGCGTTTTTTTGACACTGACACTTTGCAGCTGGCCCCTAGGGACTTCTACCAGAAGGGCGTACTGTAGGAGATCTACTAGTGTACGTGCTAAAATGGGGCACCCTACGACCTCGTCGGCGAGGACGGTTGTCATGTGTGGAATGAGACTGGTTCGCGATCTGGTTGGACTTCAAAGTGGCGAGAGTAATAGGTTCGTCAGCGTCGTTGAGGACTTCCCTGGGCCGACGGGTCCTACATACGTGGTGGGGATGTTCCCTGAGAGGGACGTAATTGGATGCGCTGCAAGTTCACGGCCCGGGTCTTTATATTTGTGAAATAGCTGGATGCTGATAAGCAATAACATGTCAATCAACATGATCAATATTTTGCGAAAATGGCTACTAAAGATTTTTTTCGTTGTTTTTGATAGTTTGTTTTTTTGAAGAAATTTGTTTGTAAAATGGAAACTTTTGCAATTGCCACCTTAGGAATGATGAGTTGTTGTGATTTATTATTATAATTCCCCAACAACAAGCACAACAGTAAAAGTTTTAATTTTATATGTAAATTTTAGAACAAACTATTAAAAACAACGAAAATATCTTTAGGTGCCATTCTCGCAAAACTATGATCAAGTTGGTTGACACGTTATTGCTTATCTGCATTGAGCTATACATCTATCTCGCTCTTGCAATAAGCTCTGATTAGTTGATTGTGTATTTAACACTTTTAGTATACTATTCAGCGCGTTTAGATTAATGGGTTCACTGCACCAATCGGCCGCTAGATACCCTACGTGTACAGTACAATAATATTTTTAGGATGATGTTGGGACTGCCTAGTCTCTGCAGTGCATCGGGGATGTTTGCAGATTATGAGACGGATGGTTTTCCTGCCATCCTCCGAAAAAAAACAACATCCCTGATGCGCAGAGTGCGGTACAGCCCTAACAGCATCCTTCAAACTGTAGCTGGTAGGATTACCTCTCCCATGTGGCAATACTTCATCTACTAACGCTAATTTATAAGCACTTTTCCTATTATTATTATTATTATTACAAACAAATTATGGAACTCGTGGTCTGAAATAAGAGAATTTTATTTATGTTTATTTATTTTATTAATGTAACAAAATGGCCGTCGCGGCCAGCAAACGTTACGTATGCGGCTGCATTCCTCAAGGGTCTCAATGTCTTACCATATAATTACATAAATAAAAGCTTACATTGAAGAGTGGACGAGGCATAAGTAGACTATTTCTTGGATACCGGAGAATGGCAAAAGAAAACAAGAATTTCCATGGAACGGTTGGTGAGAAGAATTGAACTAGTTCGATAAAAAGTAGGATGGATTTCCCATAATAGGAAAATATGGAAGAGGGTACCTACTTAGCACAAGAGTATAGTGCAGGCTTTAAGTAATAATAATATTACGATCATACAGTTTATTTCGATAATATTACCTCTGCATGATGCAATCCTTGAAATGATCTGAAATTCAATAACAAGTAATATTTTTTCCTGTTACGCAGGAGGAGGCTGGTACCTCTTAGGCGTCCAGACACTGACTGGTATCTGCCTTATGACCTGGGGAGCCCTGGTCACGATGGCACTGCTGTGGTTTATTGACAAAATCCTACCTATCAGGTAAAAATTAGCCATTAGTATTGTAGAGATCAAGTAGCTGATCGTGATATCTTCTCGTGGGCATGCCTACTGCTTTGGGTTCATAATACATCCATATTTTTTATATAAAGTCGTTTTTAACGCATACTGAATTGACCTTTAATGCTTTTATATGATATAAACGAAATTAAAAAGGAAATCCAAAATCATATAAAATTCATCACAGTAACTTTCCCTGTGTTCATATACCCCATCTAACTACTTAAAGGAATATGAAATTTCTGTTCATAAATCTTGTAACATCAATGGAGTTTTCGCCCCGGAATTTAACTATTTATTTACCACACACAAAAAGCAATAGATACGTTATCAAAAACCACACTTGAAACATCGAAAAAACCAAAATTAAAAATTTCCTAAACATGTGATGGATAAACCCTATTAGACTTTTTAACTTCCATTACCAACTTACAAATATATGTACCAAACAACAACACCAATTGCCTGGTCTCAAAGTAGTGAATTCCCTATAGGTTCTATGAGAACCAACAACAGAATTCACTATGGAGCACTTCCCAGTACACCCAGAACCAATTTAGAAACTCCGCATCCAGCGCCCACAACCGTAAACCGTTAGCCTCAATTGGACGTAGTTAAGGAAAAAGGATGCAATCCACAATATTATCAAAAAATGAGTTATATGTACGGTTTCAAAAGTCTAAATTAGATCAACATATAAACAAATAAATATATTCGGAGTTACATGACATTATAAGTTTTGAAAATAAAACGAGAGTGAGAAAAAACTTTTCAACTTCAAACTGCCATATCTCGAAAATGACTGGATTTGCATTAAATCCTTCCAACTACGTCCAATTTATACTACAGTGGAACGGAATGGAAGGGAATTTTTGTAACGATATCATACATAGCGTAATTGTTGGCTAATTATTGAAGGTTTACGGGAAGCGTTTGTAAGATATCAATATGTGTATTGGAAGTCACAGATGTACCTATATGAATCTGTAAGACAATTGACGTCGAATGACAGCATTAGTTTAATTGCGCGCCGTGCTCCATAGACTAACAGTAATGCTTTGTTGTCAATTGTGTGACGTACAAACTAGATACGAGTCATAAATTAAATCGCGCGTCTTCCGCGGAATTCTCACGCATTCGCAAGCATTCGTAAGCAATCTGAAATTGTCATACTTTACAAGATTATTTATTCCAAAATCGATGCCCCTAATCTTATTTCGTTAATTAATTTTAATACAAACAATCGCGTCCATAATCCTGTGACTTTCACACGACCGCCTGATCGAATTCTCTCATATCTAATGAATAGTTGTGTTTTCATAGATTTGTTTGTTTCAGAATGGATCCATACGAAGAATTACTAGGCGCCGATCTTTGCGAACACAGGATACGGCACGGACAGGTAGGTTCAAGTGTATTCTAATGCCTAATAAGGTACAGTTACATACACAGCTTTATCTATACACACATTATAAGCTCTCTATGATGTGTTCAGGAACCGCATATTACGACTGGCAAAATGGCAGCAAATAAAAACTTTTCTCACGCATAACACGCGACCGTAGTTTTTATTTTTAATTCATAGACAAATTAGAATCGGCCCCAACTATCATATCGTTCGATATCAAGTAGATAACGTGTGAAATTTGTCAAAATTGTTTGCTATTGACATTTCATTTCGAACAAAACTACATCTCGTCTGATATTAGAATTGAGGTCGAATCAAATTGTTTTATTTTTTAAACATGTTCAAAATTTGAATGTAATAATAAAATCGAAATTGATGTTATTATTAATCAATAATATCGAGTATATAACCAGAAATAGAAACGAAATGTCATTTAATTTGTTTGAAAATTATTCTGCCATTACTGTGACAACTGCGCTCCGATTGGCCAGCCCGAGTTCGAAACAATTGTCGTCAACTGTTTTGAGCTTTGCTATAATGGACGAAAATTGCAAAATTACATATTTAATATTTAATTACCGATGAAATGTGATTCCGTATGTTTTGTAATTAGATGTTTTGCTCTTTTTCCCACACCGCCGAATAGAACAGCACGGCATTGTTAGAGATGTTATCTTTATTACAATAAATACAGAATATTTTTTGGAATATAGGAAGACGTACGCACAAGTCAGTAGTTGGCCTCTCTATATTTCAGTGCAAACGGGAGTTGATATTTATAAGAGTTGTATCGCTAATGTGTTACCAGGAATATATGGCCCTTATTTCGTCTCTATTTCTGGTTATATACTCGATAATCAATGATAACATTTTCTAATAAGAAATTTGTCCTAACAAAACAGTTTATCTTTATGCTGGTCGTAATTTAACCGCAAATTTTTGACAGTTGAACACATCATAGAGGGTTTATGATGTGTGTAGATAAAAGATTTATAAATGTGGAATAACTGTGAACGCATACTGCTTCTCGTTACAGGTGGGAGTATCCCGTGCAGTGTCAGCTCTCCGTCCATACCATCGGTCTAACAGCATAGATGAGGTCGGCGGTATTGGCGTCAATACAGGCCACAGTTTGATTGTTGATAAGCTTTACGAGGTACGACTACTTAGACAGTATAGGCAGAATTGTATATGTATATTGTAATAAGTAACTGTAAATATTAGACAACTAGGACTTCATGTTTTTATGCTCGAATGTATTTCTTATGTAAAATACATTCGAGCATAAAAATTTTTTGCTAAATCTTGACCTTTAAGAGAAGTACAGTGCAATTAAAATTTACGGCGATAATGGAATGAAAAAGCCCGTGGGCGTATAGACGATTGCATCGATAGAAACACGCGACTGCATCGATACAGCTTGTGATTGCATCGATGCAATCACGCGTTTGTACTTAAAGTCACGCGTGTGTGTAGAGGTAGACAATTAGCGACTGCATCGCGTTTACATCGTGTTTGCATCGCTGCTAAAACTCGCCGTGTCTAAGAGGCAGTTTCGCCATTTTCTGCTGTTTGGTAGTGCCTAGTGATGATTGCAAAATTACAACCAACGGATACAAAAGTGTTGTTAAATTGACCTTTCATTAATTGATGAATTGACCTGAACAACCTTTGATTTTTTTACAGGCTCACTTCAAACAGAAGAACATCAAGGGCAAATCAAAGGTCATGTCTACTAACGCATTTACCTACGAAAACCCTAGTCAAGTGCAACCAGAGACAAAAAGATTTAAACACGGTTTCTTAAACAAACGCCCAGGCAACCCAGATAACGAATTACATAGAACCGTCGACGCCATCTCTGAAGAAATTAACAAACCAAATTTCGTTTTTCCGGTTAACAAAAGCAGGAAGAACGTTCCAGAAGGTAAAATGTTTAAAGAGCTGTCGGTAACCGAGTTGGAAGAGTTAGGGGAAATTAATGCGAGTGAAGATAGATTCAGGTATCGATTCAACGAAGAAGATTATGAAAATGATGTTCTAAGAAGTCAATTAAGATGGATTGATTGAAAATTATGTCATAATTTAGATTTGAGTGTATGACTACAGTAGAGTCCAAAATTACATAAATATTCCCAAAAAAAAATAAAAAAGGTGCTCTGTACATTTTTCTCATATTAAATCCTACGAATATTCTTTGTTTTTTTAAATGCGATGATTCCCAAAATGATGAACACACCTACCTCTCAGGGGTCCACTCCAATCAACGAAGAGACCATATCAGCGAAGAAAAATAGAGGGTACATGAAACGTTAAGGGGAACTTGAGAGTGGAACCCATTTAAACGGTTACCTATCACAAGCTAGAAACATGATTTACAGAATTATGTTTCTCCGAAAACCTTTACACATTTATTGAATTGTTCCTTATCTTAAAATTATAGCGAATGTTTTTTGTTTATGTGGCCTGCACGCACGCACGCACGCACGCACGCACGCACGCACGCACGCACGCA
>NW_020653732.1:2075163-2080956 GCF_003589595.1 Hyposmocoma kahamanoa | reverse complement strand
CACGCACGCACGCACGCACGCACGCACGCACGCACGCACGCACGCACACACACACACACACACACACACACACACACTCGTACACAAAATTACACAGATATATTTATCACAATTTGCATATTACAATGTATCCAACTTGTTATATAATTATTACTTAGAGTACTTTTTATCGAGACTTTTAATAATAGATTCTTTCACTTTATTTTTTGTATTAAATTTTTAATTTATATTTTTCTCATGAAATAGACTTAAGCCTTGTCAAAATTTGGGAGAGGGCACTGGCTCCTGTCACACAGGTTATACCTAGCTCAGGAGTCAGGGACTTCATCCATATGTTGTAATCTATTTTGTGACAATAAATATTATTATTATTATTATTATTATTATTATTAAATATTATTATTATTATTGAATAGATTTTGTTTCATTTATCCGAAAACACGTTACGGTTTTTTTCATTACACCTACACATATTTCACTATTTTGACGTATTGACAAGTTATTCTTTTCCCGATTTTTATTTCCCCAACAAACCGTTTGACCAATATATCTAATTTAATTGAATATTTTTATTTTATAAAAAAAACTATATCCATGATACATTTTTGTTACAATATTTCTTATTGCAAATATTAAAAGTATTAGAAAGTATCGCACAATAATCAAATTAAAACACCTCGCTTCTTTAGAAAAGATGGTAGACGAGATGCAAGTTAATTTGATCGAGTTGTAGTCGCTCGCTTCGCTCGTTCGGATCGTGCTGCTTTTTCATATACTAAACTAACCTAAACCGACAGGATGGGGTCGTACCGTCTAGGTAACGCAAACGAATTCGGCTCTGGTACTCACCGGCCGCTGCCGCGGCACACTCGCTGCGCTGGCACGGCTCGTCCTGTTTTTTCATATACTAACCTGACCTAAACCCACAGGAGGGGTTCGACCTAACTAGGAAATGCAAACAAATTCGGCTCTGGTACTCTCCTCAATCCAGTTATAAGTTATTTATGGAATACTCTAGACCATTGTTTTTAAATTACATTTCAGATGACAGCAAAAACATAGCACGATGGTATGACGAAAATTACGTAAGTGGACCAGCAAAGTACAGTCCAGAATTTTGGAGTTGTATGGTAAAATTGTATGGCGGTACAATTTTATCTTATAGGTATGGCGGTACAATTTTATCTGAGAATAATAATTTTGTCGAAACAAATTTTCAGCAATCTGAATTATATGGCAAACAGACAATATAACAAACATGATTAGACCAAACAAACTTCTGCCCAAAGAATACGTATGAGTAATAATTATTCTAATAATAGGTTTCCGGACAAACGATACTTCTACTGTAAGGGTCGTATTCTAAAACTCTACTCAATGCTCAAATCAGGATTTGCACTCGAAATCATACTCAAGTCCCTGCCATTAGAGTCGTATTTGAGCATTCTGACTTGAGCATTGAATAGAGTTCTGGAATACGACCCCAAGACCTTTCTGTGTTGCAAATTTATACCAAAACTGTCATCGCACTAATGAAAAGAAGTCGAACCGTTTTTGGAGTGATGAAATTCGGAAAAAAGAAATTCGAATTTGTGTTAGGTTACCCATTTAGGGGTATCCATAAAGAACCCCCCCCCCCCCCCATCAAAAAAAAGGACGTGACAAAAATTTTGGCTTTTTCGATTTGTCCAATTACTTTATCAGTTTTGCTTCACAAAATTAAAAGCATCCCGGCAGGGCCGCCATCTCATCTTATTAGGATGGACATAGGCAATAATTTAAGCGTCTCCTTAACAACAATAAACATGTCTATGCTTATCAGGTCAAGTTAATCGGTCTCGAAAATATGTGAGAAAATATAATATAATACAACATCAAATTAAAACCGGATAATCGGTTTTGCTGAATATACAGACCAAATAAATACTAAGTTCAGATACTTAAGTGACACAATTGTCAGCTATCAAAAACACATTTTGCCCGTAACAATTAACATAGTATTCTCTCGAAAATTGCGTTATTCAGGTATTGTATACAATGATACACACTTTGAAATTAAATCCTACATGCGAATAACATACGCAATTTTTGAGATAATACTATGTTAGTTGTAATGTGTGATTTGAAGTTGATAAAATTGTAATAAAAACCGTATTACGCCGATTCATACACACAGCACAATCCGTCACGTCAGATTGCGACACACTGATATAAATCTAAACAAATTAAATGTATGGAACCTATACCGTTCTGACGCATATACGACACGTCAGACAAATGTAAATCCAGCTTTAGAAAGGCTATGCTAAACAGAAGAAAAGCCTATGAGCCAATAAAGTTTGGGAACCTATACTGAAGTAGGTACAAATTATCCGTGTAAAAATAAAGATAAATTTATTTCAGTATAACTTAATCTAATACAATACAAGTAAAGCAAATGTAAATAAAGCCATTATAGTATTCAAATAAGAATTAAGAAGGGAATCTAAATTATACATTCTTCATAGTAAAGCTACAACATTTTAATATTAGCATCTAATGTGTAATTGCAATGCCTAAACTAAGTACCTGTATTTTAGGCATCTTTTTGGGCAAATTTATATTACAGCTTAAAAATAGATTTTCTATATTTAACAATAAAATAATTAGTAGTTATAAATTAATGGTTACCTATATAAAAATAATTATGAAACAACTTCCAGCAACTCCTCTATTTCATTGTAAGTTTTTGACGGTCTATTTACGTTTTTTTTTTTTTGTTTTATACATGACAGGCAAATGACTCCACTCCACCTGATGTTAAGTGGAAAGTGGTATCCAAACACGAAGGAACCTAGTGCAGCGATGGAACCCTCACTGCACTAGCCACCTCCACCCTGCCTGCCTACAATATGCCTCTTCACGCCTCGTTTGAAGGACCCCATATTATAAGAGGGAGGGAAGACATGTGCCGGAAGGGAGTTCCATTTGTCAACCGTGCGGCAGAGAAAGGAGCCACCGAACCTTTTAGTACGCGATGGAATGCGGCAGGTAGTGAAAGGGTGACTACGAAGGCCAGCACGCGTGCTTCTGAGCAGGAACGGGGAAGGGGGGATGAGGTTGAACAGCTCTTCAGAGCACTCACCATGGTACATGCGGTAAAAGGCGCTAAGCGATGCAACATCTCTACGCAGTTGCAGAGGTTCAAGGTGTGATGAGACCTCTTCGTCGCCTATGATTCGAGTAGCACGACGCTGTAATTTATCCAAGGCATCGAGTAAGTACTTGGCGGAGCCGTCCCACAAGTGCGAACAATACTCAACGCAAGACCGGACCTGTGTTTTGTACAGCAGGCATAACTGGTCCGGCGTGAAACAACGTCGCACCTTGTTCAGGACTCCGAGTTTCCGTGAGGCTGTTTTGATCACAGATTCGATGTAGCTCCTTGGATTCAAATCACAGCAGATTTCCTTACCGAGCAAGGTAAAACTGCTCTGAGGTGAAAGTGCTGTGCTCATCAGAGAAGGCATGGGAAGGAAAGGCGACAATTTTGTTGTTAACGCGCAAACCTGTGTTTTCTTGGCGTTGAACTCAACAAGATTTTTAGATCCCCATGCAGAGATGAGGTCCAATATCCTATTGAGCTCAACGGCAAGATCAGATCGCTCTCTGTCAGTATCGGCGCGCCCAGCTGCGGGGAATCCGTGATATCCCCCATGAACAGTGCTATCATCTGCATAACAATGAATATTCCCAAGTGGAAGCATATCATTGATATGCAGAAGGAAAAGCGTGGGAGATAGGACGGATCCCTGCGGTACGCCGGCGTTCACATTCACGAACCTCGAAATGCTGCCGTCAGAAACGACGCGAATTCTCCTCTCACGAAGGAAATCGGCAATCCAGCTGCATAACTGGGCTGGCAAACCGTACGCCGGGAGCTTGGAGAGAAGAGCTTTGTGCCAGACCCGATCGAACGCTTTGGCTATATCGAGGCTAACAGCCAACGACTCGCCACGTTTGTCTATAGCCTCACCCCAAATATGCGATAAGTACGCTAGAAGGTCACCCGTTGATCGTTTCGGACGAAACCCATACTGCCGATCATTAATTATGGAGTGATCTTCTAGGTATTGGGTCAGTTGTTTGTTAAGGATCCGCTCTAAAACCGCATATTATGGAAGTAATGGCTATGGGACGGTAATTATGCGGGTCTGATCGGTCGCCTTTTTTGGGAAATGGTTGCACATTAGCCTCTCTCCAAGAGTCCGGAACTCAGAAATATCAGACATCGTGTAGCCACAGTGAGGTAGAGTTGGTGGCTGTGCGTTACAGTCGTCGAGACAGGAGTTAGCCGCAAACAGATTTGCCAAGAGGTCGGCTTTATCTTGCGGCTTGTGGGCTAGATTGCCGTCAGAATATCTCAGCGGGGGCAGTGAGGGCTGGCAGAAGTTCGACGCAACGGCTCTGGCCAGACGCCAGTAACTCCGACTACCAGTGGGATGCGTCAGGAGTTCTTGGCCAACTCGTGGGACGCGCTGAGCATCCGCTCTGATGTACGCTCTTTTGCAAGACCTGGTGGCATTATTGTAGGCTGTTTTATGTGAGTTCGTATTGGGATCGTCTGAAGCTAGACCCCTGATCCAAGCGCGGTATGCAGTCTGTTTGTTCTCAACAGCCACAGCACACTCGCGGTTGAACCAGCGGTTGCGCCTCCCTTTACTGACGAGATCCGAATGCGGGATGTAGTATTCCATCCCGATTAAGATCTCATCAGCAACGGCAGTCGCGCTAGCTGTTGGATCCACCTCACTAAAACAGCGCTGCCGCCAGGGAACGGATGCAAAATAGTCCCGCATACCGTCCCAATCTGCCGACGCATAATGCCAAATGCGGCGTTTAGCCACAGTAGGTGGTGGTGGCGGTAACGTTGCCACTTTAGTGAATATCAAGAGGTAGAGGTAATGGGCTATGCGAGTTAGATACTGCATATCTTTGAAGAATTTTGTTAACTTGCTCTAACATGATGTTTTCCCCGGAACATTTTTCTATTCAATTTGAGTCCGAGTAGAATGGGGGCATCGAACCAAGCAAGTGATAAAGGGCGCTGTTCGTTGTTTCAATTTTATCGTGCAAAGAAAATTAGCAATGTTGAAAAAACTAACTAGTCTAACTCTTATTTTATGGCTGCATATGGCACTACTTCCGTTCCGGAAAAAAAATAGTTTTGTTTATGATAGTTGTTCTTTGTGATTTTAAACGAGGGTTTGTTAGTTCCGTGTTTTTGAAAAGAAAAAAATCTTTTTTTTTATCATGGTTTATTTTTCTATTTACATTTGATACATACATGTATTCATAGTTTTATTATATGCATTAATTTTACTATAGATTTTATTATTATTATTTATTTTATTTTTTTTTATACATGACAGGCAAATGACTCCACTCCACCTGATGTTAAGTGGAAAGTGGTATCTATATATGTGTATATTCGTATAAACATTTGATATCATATATTTATATCTGTGTGTTTATGGAGTATTTTTGCATTCAATTTCTTTATTTTTATTGCCAACTCAAAAAGCAACTTTCAGTTTTAAAAGGTTAATTGAAATAATTCCTTTACGGAATAAGCTCGCCTTTGTATACTAATACGAGATTATAATTTGTTTCTTTTTGTAATTTACTTTGTGGTACAATAAAGTGTTTACATACGTACATAGGTACAACCATTATGAGGTGCACGCTGTATATAAGTCTATCTTTTATGACTACCCTCATTCTGATGCTATCTTGCATCTGAAACCCAATATT
>NW_020653732.1:2054963-2065163 GCF_003589595.1 Hyposmocoma kahamanoa | reverse complement strand
ATCGCAGTACTGTCTAATTTTGCTTGCTTCGCTGTCAGTCGAACAAACGAAGACTAAAGCGTGAATGACGCTCTGTATACGATTTTAACGCCCTATAAGTTCGGACACTTTTTAGCGCGGACCCGACGTCCATATAATTGTAAGTCAATGATATACACTGATTAGTATACGGTTTTAAAATACGATTCCTAAACATTTTCACGATAGAAAAAAAACACGGGCTTAATTCGAAATTTTACAAGAAAACCGCTGTGTTCAATAAGTACTTTACATATACTGACTGAACTAAACTAAATACGAATAGTATACGACATATATTTTTCATCATACAATTTCTCTTTTCACAAACAAAATTGAGCCCATTTGAAAAATGTATATCGTATACTACACGTGTTCTATTTAAAACTAACTAAACTGGCACTGCCCCGCAGAGGTCTCAGGTTCTATTCACGGGCCGGACGGACGAGAAATATCTGTATGGCCTACATTTATTCTCTCGTGAGTTTGGGTGTGATTTGTAGTTGTCTATGTGTGTTCCATGGCACACGCGATACAGGGTTTCCTAGTGCGGAACTATGTTGAGTGTGTGCGTTATTATTATTATTAATTTGTTCTCTGTAAAGTGATATCTCTCTCTGAGATCTGTAATTGGAAACGGAGCTGAAATCGTTGAATAAGGATGATTTTTATCGATGTTTAGAATATGTTGCTACACACCGTTTCATTTTACAGCTTCAAAATAATTGTGTATTTCCTCCAGGCCAAAGCCCTTGGAAGAACCGAAGACTGTCTACACGGACCCCACTCCTGCCCTGCCGGAGACTTACGAGAAGAAACCTGCCAGGTTCGGATCTCGCTTCTACTGGATGACCGAGTAAACGTCAATACGACGTCATTGACGATAATTATTGTCAATATATTATATCGCCGATAATTATTGTCAATACAATATTATATTGGAGATAATTATCGGCAACACGATAATTATAGCCAATACGATATTATATTGGGGATAATTAACATCAACACGATAATTATTGTCAATACCATTTTTTCACGATAATTATAGTCAATAGATATTATTGTCACTACCGTATTATCTTGACAATAATATTTATCAGCATGATAGTAACATTGTCAATACGGTTTTGCGGCAATAATTATCAATCTAATATCGCCTAGTTTCGGAACATGTTGAGCAACAATTGTAGCGACATTTTTTTTATATATCTCAGAATAACAACTCCTATTGCGATATTAGTGACAAATTATTGAAAATTTTGAAAGTAATTCTTATATTGAAAGAGTTGATTTTTACTCGTAATCGTTTATTAGCTATCAAGAGTGTCCATACACTCGACTAGTATCCAAATAAGTGACATATTAAGGATATATAAGCGCAAAAAATTAAATTTTTATAACCCAAGTTAACTTTTTTTTTTATTATACGTATCTACATAATTTTAAAGAATTTTGTATTTAAGTATCTTTATGCATCATGTATGATATATTTGCTATGTAATATTACGCGTAAGGAATTGTTATTTTGTAATATTTTAAAACCATATGAATAAAACACATGGAGTATTCTATGAATATTTATATTTCTAATGTGCAGTGTTGGCACGGTTTCAATTATTGGCACCTTATAAGAATACATTATTAGAATAAAACGTGTACCAATATAGGAAAAGATACGAATAGATGAAGAGGCTGTATGGTGGAACCTTCGCATACCCAAATGTATGAGTGAAAACTTATTAAAATAAAATATTTTTATTTTTTTCCATCCTTTATGGCAATATTTTAACAAATGGCGGGTTTTAGTATTTTTGTTTATGTATATTACGTTGTGCTTTTCTTGATTGTTTGTTACTCTCTGGCTCTGAAGCCAATGCTTTATAAATAACTAATAATAATAAGCATCCTCTAAGAATTATTTATTGGCATTTTGGTTGTTATTTTTTAAATTCTTTCTTTTAAGGAACAGGCAAAAGTTTAAAACCTTTATTTGGATACTTCACTTTTTTTTTTCATTTTTATGGCTATATCATTACTGGAAATGATGATTCTGCCAACGTCACGATAGGAAATAACACCGAGTTGTAATTGTGACATTAACATAAAAAAAAAGACCTCAAAAGTTTGTGGAATTACATCTATTTGCCTAGTTTTATTGAGATCGGTAAACGAAAAGTAGGTGAAGTCCAATAAATCGGATTATTCCCCGAATTTGCTACCCTCAAACGTGGAATATTTTCTTAAAATTTTAATGAAACCACTACGGACGTAACAAAAAAATAATCATCGCAATAAGGTCGCCAGTTGCACTTTTCCTCCGTTCTATAATGTAGTTGGAATATAAATAAATAAACCTATTGTGTTCAATGGGTTTGTTATCTAGACAACGAGGCGTCGCCTAAAATCAACTCTTCTATAAGTATTACTTTAAAATGAAATAGTATATTTAAAATCATATGTAGATTAAATAAATAAAACTGTTAAAGTTATTTTGTTGTTTTATTTACATGTGTACGTTTGACAGCCTGCTGTGATTTCTACCTAGGGCCGTTGTTATTGCAAGTAACATGGAGGTGCATTTAAATATTAATTGTAAAGCCCGTTAAGGCATGTTGTTGACTATACAATAGAGAAGCAAATTACAAAACGCGTGAAAATTTTGGTGCCGTGTAGCCGGGTAAATAAAAATGGTAGAAATACAAACAAATGTAAAAAATTATGATTTATTTAAATTAAAACTCGTTATTAACCCAGTGCATAATTTCGGTTGGTAATGCCTTGAATCCTTTTGCGGCTTCTTTGATTTCCACAGCTGGGACTGATAAAGCGTGAAGTCTGAAAATAATAAAATGTGGATTGAAAATAATAATTACAATAATATAATAACAAATTTGTAGATTACGTCGATGGATGCTTTGGGTGTTCGTCCGTCCACCCTGAGATATTTTATAATTTTAATAATTATAATTATTAATACAAAGATTACTCAGAAAAAATTCCTTCGATCCGTTTTTTCTGAGTGTTCGATCTTTGTATTAATAATTATAACAAACTAGTGGAGTAATTTCACAAAAAATAATTGAATATCAATTCAATAAAAATTTAATTAATACAGTGAATAGCGACATCTCTCGCCAGGACTGGTAGCTGTAAAGGTATTAACTGGGTGATAAATCTGTAATAGATTTCTCATAGATGGCGCTACGACTAAAAAGTCGTAGCGACATCTCTCGCCAGGACTGGTAGCTGTAAAGGTACTAACTGGGTGATAAATCTGTAATAGATTTCTCATAGATGGCGCTACGACTAAAAAGTCGTTGAAAGACCAAGTACAAAGACACGACGCAAGCACATAGAAAAATTCGTGAGGTCCGTTGGTTCGTTCCGTGGCTTAGTTGGTATAGCGTCTGGCACGGTATGCAAGAAGACGTCGGTTCGAATCCGACCGGATCGAAGGAATTTTTTCTGAGTGTTCGATCTTTGTATTAATAATTATAACAAACTAGTGGAGTAATTTCACAAAAAATAATTGAATATCAATTCAATAAAAAATTAATTAAAGTAAACATTTTATAATAAGCTACAAACAATGGTTTGTTTTGACTAATATGGAATGCAAACCACCCCCGGCCCAACTGATAAATGTAACTCGAAAAAGTAATTAATTAGTATTTGGAGGTTTTAACCACTATTGTTGGGTAGTTGCAAAGTCATAATTTTCCTGCAAATATACAATAATTAGTAATTAAAGCACCACGTGCTTTTTTTAAATATAATATCAAAAGCGTATAAAACAACGAGTTGTATGTGCACGAATATAAAAGGCCGACACACGATAGGCGGGGGCTTTTTGACGGTTGGCAACGAACTTGAGCAGTGGCTCTGCTGGAACCAAGTGTCATTCTAACGGCTTCTTGTATATTCGAATGTGTTAAAATCTAGCTAATGCTTAATAGTTAATAATTTCTTAATTTAAATGCTATAAAACGTACATAAATATATTCTTAAGTGTGTGCTTATGAGCGACATAAAAAAAGTGATTATAGGATGTGTAAGTACATGAATTATGTTTATATATAAAAATATGTTTTGATGTAGCTTAATACTTTAATACCGTCTTCTAATCCAGATATTTTACAATACTGTGCCATTCCTTGTATCTACATTTAGACATTTATACACTCGTTTGGAAAACCCTATCATGTTTTCACATCCTTTTGAAATATGATTATATCATATATAATAATTATTAAAATACGGTACCTATACTCTTTTTGGACACCGCCAACGTCAGTTCCATGGTCACCTCTAACGGGCACGATCAACTCCAGCTCTTGCAGGTGTTCGAATGCCTTCAATATAACCGGACGAGGTACCGTTTGGGCTGTTGAGTTTGCTAGCGCAAATTTTGTGTACCTGAAATTATTACATAATAAGGATGTCACCACAATTATCGCGAAATTGGTATTATTGGATACGAAAATAGCACATTGTTTATTAAGGGCGGTAAATAAGGAATTACGAACGAGGCCCTATTAGAAGCTTTCGGAATCGGGGTTCGCAACTCAACATACAATGTTTTTCATCACACTTGCAGGTAAATAGTATGATTGATTATATGCAGGCTAACTTGACTATAAATTGACTACAAATAAAACCCTCGAGCCTTTTTTCTTCTCATTACAGCCATGGTCGGTAATTAGAAGAGAAAAGGCCCGAAGGTTTCATTTAGAATTACGAACGAGACTATTAGAAGCCCGAAGTCTAACACTGAGGGTTTTTGGAGCGAGTTCGTAATTCCCGTACCGCCTGTAAAGCATACAATGTTTTTCATCATACTTGATTATTTACATAGTCAAGCGTGATGAATTATTGTGATTTTTTTCTGCAAATTAAGAAAAAACTCTTCACCGACCATGGCTGTAATATATAAATTATATATATATGCCGATACGCCGTCTCCCACAACGTGCCGGCCCTATCCATGCGCCGCGGACTCCGCCCGACCAATCGGAGCCCCTGAATTATTTACGTAATTCTACTCATATTGCTCTGACCGGCCAGACGCGTACGGCCGTCCGTAACAAACATAATTTGAATTTTAATAAGTTCTCTGGACGCGTCTGGAGTCTCTTTTAATTAGGAAAAATATAACGTCATTTTTTTATTTTGAGAACTACGGAACGAACTTGCAGACTTTACGATATAAATCATAATAGATAAAAATGTACGTGCTTGTTGCAGATCTTTGTTTTTAACTTTTAACGGCTTTTTATCGTAGCTCAGTTAGGAGAGCGTCAGACGCAGTATGCTGAAGGCGCTGGTTCGAACCCAAGCGGATCGAACCATTTTTTCTTAGTGTTCAATCTATCTATTGGTTATTTTCAAGGCAAAAGCGAATAGGCATTATATTTTAACCATAAAAAAGTTACGACAATAAATTAACAGATACGACAGTTAGTGAGGGATATATATATATTTTTTAACTACCTGTGCAAAACCATTTCAAAATTCAGAGGTTGTCCGTCAAAAATAGCGCTTCCATGCATCATAGCGATTAGTAAAGAAAACTCCAATATAGACAATGACTGTAGTAATTTTATTCTATATTCGGGACAGACTATGTTGTCTATGGCTTGGGTGAAATCTGCTGATTCCAGGTAGTGCTTTGATGGTCCGAGTTTGCAGATTTGAGTGAACTGAAAAAAAAATTTAGTTCAAGATTTACCATTTTCTTACCGCCATGGCTGTAATGAGAAGAAAACAAGCCCGAGTGTTTTATTTGTGGTTTTATAGTCAAGTTAGCCTGCATGCAATCATACCATTTACGTGCAAGTGTAATGAAAAACATTGTATGCTTCACGGGCGGTGTAGGAATTACGAACTCGCTCTGAAAGCCCTCAGTGTTGGACTTCGGGTTTCTAATAGAGTCTCGTTCGTAACTTGTTATTTACTGCTCTTAATACACAATGTACTAATACAGCAGAACTCCTTGTAAAAGGGTTCGTCAAGGGAAGTACTGCCACCCTACCTATTTCTGCCGCCAAGCTGTAATGTTTGCATTACTGCGTTCCGTCTTGAAGGGTAAGGGTGCTGGTGAAATTACAGGCACATGGGGCTTGTCAACTTATGTCTAAAGATAAGACGAGCGCAGTGACAGTGGCCCTCTGGCAACTGATATGGACTGGCCTGTCGCTTGCCGTGAACCGTGCAAAAAATACGTGATTTCAATTTTTTTTTTTGGATCTTGCCTTGAACCAAAAAGTTTGGGACCCTATGTTGTAGATCAACTTACCATTAAATTCCTAAAAACCTGTTCATTAACATTATAGTAACAGAATTTTTCTAAAGCATCAATAACTTTCTCATTTTCACTCAAACTGTGAATATGCGCGTTCCAATCTTCGACAAACGTAGGCTCCAATGCCGTAAATGTTTCAGGGGTCACTTTACACTTGTCAAGCGCTGCCATTGGTAGAGAAACTGATTTATCTTGATCTATTTCCATTTGAACTTCAGGGTGCACTGAAATTGACAATAAATTGTAAGTACAGTTAACGTCAAAATTATCAGTGTTCCACAAAAAATATTGCCATTAATTTTGAAATTTTGTATGGTCTAACTTTCAAATACGATTTTTTTTAAAAGATTAGAAACGCAAGCTTAAATTCAATATTCTTTTTAACTGCAAATGTTAAATGTTGTCCAAACTAGTTCATACTAGAAATGTATAAAAGACGCTGTTGGTACGTTGGTAGGTTACCCCAGGTGTATGCTATACTATAACCAGCCGTGGGGAGCGAACTTTCTCTCCCAACCATAGTTCGCTCAATGGTTGCGAGCAAAAGGTCGTGGGACGCAGTCCAGGCATTCTGCGAGGAGGTCATGGCGAAGAAAGAGGCGGCGGAAAGGGAAAGGGAAGATTCAGCCCCTGACCCGATCCGCCGTCGGAGAGTGGGTCGCAGAAGGAGAGCTATGGCTCTCCAGCTGCCGACATAGGCGGGTAACGGGAGGCGAAAGCCCCCGTGACATGGGTCCATGAGCGGCAAACTTAGGGGAGTCCGTCGCTCGTTACTGGTGGACCCGAGATGGCGGCGTATGTGTTCCGCGTCTGCCACTCAAGATTGTTGACGGGGAGACAAGAACTCTCCCCGAAAAGCGAGATGGGATTCGGCGCCCAGTCGGATCAATCACCGCCGGAGTCGCGGAAGAATGCGTAAGCGTCCCCGTGCCTTCGGCACATGGTGTGAAGACGGAACACCGTCAGGTTTTAGTCGGTAGGAGTCCGACATAACCCTTCGCCTCCCCCGGGCGTAAGGGTATCCATGAGGATTTCCTGACGAAAAAAAAAAAGAAGAAAAAAAAAGGTGTAGGCTATAACCAAAATAACTTACACCAGTAGAGCTCCTTGTGAGAGTTTGTCCAGGGAAGAACGGCCATCTAATCTATTTCTGCCGCCAAGAAGTAAAGTGAGCATGACTGCGTTCTAGTTTTAAAGGTTAAGGATGATGGTGAAATTACAGGCACATGGGACTTGTCAACTTAAAGGCAGTTCCCATCAGATTCTCGTGATTTGAAGCTCTGAGTGGCAATCCAACTGTTTTGGACAGGCGTGTCGCTTACCATCAAGCGCACAACCTGTTTGTCCCAACACTTGCTATTATAGCACTAAAAAAACCGGCCTCAAAAGTCATCACCCCCCCCCCCCCTTTTTTTTTCTTGTACTCGACTGAAGGTCGGATATTTGGAACCGGGGGTCTACTCTCGATCTCCGTCCGAAACAATTACTGCCAAATAAGCAATACTTGACTAAATGAAAAGACGCGTGATGCGAATGAAGCTTCATACTGGATACTTGTCTTTTAATCGAGAGTAGACCCCCAGGTAATGACCTAAGCCAATTATTCTGGTTCGGTTGTGGTATTGTGATGGGATGTGAGTGGTGATTTTATTATTATTATTATTGTATTTATTTTAAACTCTATTATTATTATTATTATTATTAGAGAGGCTTCATTTGGGGCATATGAGGCCATTAAATGATCCATTGTGATCACATTTAATTATAATTCGGAGCCAAGAACAACAGCGTTAAGGAACTGAAGGACTTTCCTGGCTCTAACAGTTTTTATGTCCTCTGGGTGTCTAACTGCCTGGTGGGTGCCTGTGCCTAACCAGTATGGAATTTCTTACGCCCATTAGAGGGCAGCACTGGGTGAGAAGATGCACAGGAGTTTCATCCGCCTCGTGGCAGAATCTACATTCTCTGTTTTCTCTCTCTCCATTAATTGTATATAATATGTTGTTATAGTTACCAGAACTCTTTCTCCGTTTCTTACTATGTTTCACAACGGGCAAACTCAACAGACTGCTGAAAATGTCTTTGAAATTCTCCAACGGAGAAGACCCGTCGTTTGGAAAGATAAATATATGACGATGTGAGAAACGCGATTTTACACGTTTCTCTAGAAGGTCCATTACGTCGATGCGGTTTGTTATACCTGAAAATACAATGTTTGGATAACATTAGTCTCTCAATGGGTAGTTTTTTTTAATGACACTGTTAATACAACAATGTATTTAATTAAATAATTCCGAAACGTTTACAATACCTTTTTTAGAGGTGGGATGGGTGGATTCTATAGATCTTTTTGACTTACCCATGACGCACATAGGTGCTTGCTTCGCATGTGTGATGTCAAAAAGATTGTACAGCAATGTCTGCGTGCGACCGCTATGGCAGAACATGTCAAACTCGTCGAGTACAAATATCATGCTGCGGCATTGTCTGTCGTTGCCACTGGTGAGACAACTAAGTAGATAGCTTAGTTGTTCTGCAAACGTGCCAAACACTTTGCCGTCAATAGCGTTTTCTAGTTGCATCTGAAAAGAATTAAAATAAATATAACTTACATTTTTTATTGAATTGATATCCAATTATTTTTTGTGAAATTACTCCACTAGTTTGTTATAAGTATTAATATAAAGATGGAACACTCAGAAAAAATTCCTTCGTTCCGGCCGGATTCGGACCGACGACGTCTCCTAGCAAACCGTGCCAGACGCTATGCCAACTAAGCCACAGAACGAACCAGCAGACCTCACGAATTTTTCTATGTGGCTTTTGTAGTATCTTTGTATTTGGTTTTTCAACGACTTTTTAGCTGTAGCGCCATCTATGAGAGATCTGTGAAAGTATTTTGTCACCCAGTTAGACACCTTTACAGCTACCAACCCCGGCTAGAGATGTCGCTATTCACTGTATTTAATTTTTTATTGAATTGATATTCAATTATTTTTTGTGAAATTACTCCATTAGTTTGTTATAATTACTAATACAAAGATCGAACACTCCCATAATATAATAATAAAAATTCCCATGATCCGGCTGGATTCGAACCAGCGCCTTCAGCATACAGTGCCTGACGCTACCCAACTATCCTACGGAACGAACCGGCAGAGCTTTTGAGATTTCTCTATGTGCTTCTTGCAGATGTTTGTTTTTGTATTTTGTATTTTTAACGACTTTTTGCAGTATCTGTGAGAAATTTATGAAAGTTTTTATTCACTCAGTCAGAAACCTTAAATAGTATTAAGTTATTGAATATCACGATGTCTTACTAGTATGATATTCTATCTTATTGACGTGTCGACTCTGACGTTTATATTTGTGAGGACCAGTATTTAGCGACTGACAGAGCATTATCAGTGGCATTGTACAGGTTCTCGCGTGTGCAGGTGTAGGGACACGCAGGGCAGGACAAAAGATGTGCCGTTGCCTGGACAGACACACCACACAGACATGCGCTCTTCGAAAAATTCACGCAATTTTTAAAATTCTAAAATGGTTTAGCTATATTTTAATTGTCCCCAGTTAATAACATTTATTAGATATGTCTTCAAAAATCTGTTTTTCTGACCCTACTCTACATTTTACAGGTTGAATAAAAAAATTCAGTAAAATAAGTAACATACCTGTGCGGTAATAGCCTTGAGAGAGATCTTCTCGTCGTGATGAACCAATCCATTCAATTTCACGATGATTGCATCATTTGCCAAGTCTACTTCGTTGGATAGCTGATTTAGCACAGAGTTTATCAGCTGGAATCAGTGTTGGGCAAAATTTAATTGTTCTGGCAATTAAAGATTGACAATTGATTAATTGTCAATTGCGAAACA
>NW_020653732.1:2045452-2054953 GCF_003589595.1 Hyposmocoma kahamanoa | reverse complement strand
TTGGGGGGCCCGGTTGGGGGGCCCGGTTGGGGGGCCCGGTTGGAGGCTCCGGTTCGGGGCCCCGGTTGGGGGGCCCGGTTGGGGCCCCGGTTGGAGGCCCAGTTGGGGGGCCCGCTTGGGGGCCCCGGTTAGGGGGCCCCGGTTGGAGGCCCAGTTGGGGGGCCCGCTTGGGGGCCTCGGTTAGGGGGCCCGGTTGGGAACCCCGCTTGGGAACCCCGGTTGGGGGGCCGGTTGGGGGCCCCCAAACGGACCCCCCAACTGGGCCCCCCAACCGTGGCCCCCAACCGGCCGGAATTGATTATAATTGCAAATTTAATTGCAATTAAAATCAATTCAATTGAAATCAATTGCAATTAAAATCAATTGCAATTAAAATCAATCGCAATTAAATCAATTTCAATTGAATTGATTTTTTAATCTGATTGAATTATTGATTGAAATTTAATTGATTAACACCCAACAATGGCTGGAATACATCATTTAAGATTGCAATTATGTACTAATGACATGACAAACAAGGTAGTACAATTAATAACTATCACTCCACAAGAATTAAGATTCTTAATTTCCGCGGCACCGTCATTACCTTACGATTTGTAGACAGGCTAGTGCGATGTTGGAACAAGAAGGCCGTCGTGGTTGATAGTAGTTAGTTTTATTCGGCCTTCAGTTACAAATATATTCTGCTTATATAATAATAGAGATGTGCGAGAGTGTGCATATAGCATGCTCAATTGCTCACACTACACATTAAAAAGATTTAAATTGAAAAGTACATGACTACGTGTTAGATAAAGATGTATGGAAAGACGACATAGTTCTACATTCGACACAAATCTGATTCAAAATATATTCCATAGCTTTTAAATTTATTTGAAAAAAGCAATTTCTAGAATTTCTTGCTCGTTATTCTCAGGGAAATCAGCATAGTGATCCAACAGTAGCTTAAAAGTGACGTTTTCAAGTGTAAATTTATTTTACCTATGGAATAAATCATTATTTGACTTTGCTGAATTAAACCAATCTAGCGTTTTTGACATCAGAAAATTTTTGTATTTTTTAAACCGCTTACACTGCAGAGCTGAGCCATTTCAATAACTTACTTATATGTGGACCCCATTGCAATTTAGTTTTACACATTATAGTTATACCATTATAACATTATAGTTATACCTTAAAATACAACCGTTTCTAAAAGGTTACTAATATTTCGAATTATAATATTTGTGACCGTCTGTCTAACATTAGGTAATGTAAATTTCACAAAATTTGTTTTTTTCTCATTAAGGAACAGGTTATTACCTGCAAAGCAATCTACTACCTTAGATATAGCATTGTTCAAATCGTTATAGGAACATTGGTGCCTTTTAATTTTAAATAATAAGGAAATTTCATCTGCAAAATAATACCATATCAAGTTCTATACCCTCCACAAGGCTAGGCAAGTCATTAATATAAACTAAAAATATAAATGGATGTAGAATTGAACCTTGAGGGACACCTGATTGCTAATTATACAGATCGTGATGATTGCTGAATGCTGTAGATAAAAAAGATGTACACTAATACTGGATAAAAATAATAAGCTAAATAAAGAAATGTACAGTAATTCTGAATAAAATCACATCTATTAACTTAAAGGGGGCATTCATTATCCTGCAATGCATCATGCAGGACTCCATATGTGGCTCATACGCAGGATGGTGTGTGAGCATCTGCTGCCAGTGCGGCGAATTGCCATGCATATAGTGAATGAAATTGTGTAAATGAAACTTTTTAGGCGTTTTCTGGTCTATTCAATGCCACCCATTGATAAGCAGTATCATTTGAAGAGATTGCATGACTCATTCAGAACTAAAACCATTTGGAGCTAAAAAATCCAGCATATCCTTAGATCGGCGGGGCTCGGCTCTTAATTTTCAATTCGTCAGCATTAGTGCTATTTTGAGACAAATTGATGGTTACTGAAAGGTAGGCAGTGCCCTTTTGAAATTTCACCAGTGTCCTGTTCCGCTATCAAGATCAATTATTCAACAAATTTTGTGGCTGTGCAGAGAGAGCCAGCTTATGTCGTGAGCTATGAATTTTAGTGTTGCAGACCTAAAGGCTTACAAATACAACAATAGGAATTGACGGAGTGCTAAACAAAGTACACGCAAATTATAGTCTTAAATTATTGACGTACATGATTTTGAGGTCATGTAATATATACCTTAAGGACTAACATACATACAATGTAACAATAAAATGAACTAAATAACTAATCTACACGTATTGCACTTGTCGTGTGGCGCAATCTGGTGTCAAGTAACCGGTCGCGCAATCGTCGAATACATGACCCTTCGGCCAAAATTCTTCCTTCGTGAAGGTTGAAATATGTTCAGTCGGTACTCTCATCACAAACGAATTAAAATTAACATTGTGGCGGGACTCCGACCGCTCGACACTCGGTGTATTTGGCTTTACGTCTGATATACTCCACTATCTCCTCCGACTTCTATATCAAAAATATAAAAAAACCTGATAATTCATAGAAAAGCGTACTCACAGTGGTTTTACCACTTCCCCGAGGTCCTATCATAAGAGCAGAGTGCGATTCACCAGCAGAAATAGTCCTCCGCATTATATCGTATACATGAGTTCTAGCTTTCTCGTGCTTCCTAAATGTAATGTTATCTTCGAGCACTTTCAGCTTTAAATACTTCCTTACTAACTTAATTTGCTGGAAAGTTGACTTGTTTGCTATTTCACGCATTTTTACTGCAGAATAGATGAATTTCCTATGTAAACAAAACAAATCGACACTTCTCTTTTCGCGCCATTTATTGACATTGACATTAATTACAAGAAAATCATTCATTCTTTCCATTCCTTTAAGCCGATAACTATTTACTACACCATCGTAAAGCTATACAACATTAATTTCTATTTTGTTAGAAGAAGTGGTGTTGTCAATTTGAAAATTTAACATAGTCTAGTCCAAGATGGTTCAACGATTGCCAAATGGATAAAATATAAATGAATGCATAATTTATTATTGTTTTGAAAACTACTATTTAAGCAGGTACTTTTTCATACAAAATATCCTTAGGTTTAGATTTTTATTAAGTTTTTTCACTATCTGAAACGACTTCCACGCATGTGCAAACACTCCTTTCCTGCGCAGTGCGTGAAATTAAAAGAAATCGATAAAGCGAACACACAAGGGGTCACTGTTACGAGATTAATATTTAATTTCGGATCAACTTTATATGATTGCTGATTTTAATGGAATAGCAACTATTGTTTGTATCCCTTCACCAAGGCTACATTATGAAATACTATCAACTAATCCTATTTTAACGAAATTCTTATAATATTGTTAAGAAAACAAATTTTCAAAGTAACTATGCAGAAATAAAATGAAAGCAAAGTATTCTTAATATTTAAACAATGTTTTATTATGATTAATATTTTTAATATCTTAGCTTCTTAATCTTATCCTGCTTCTTGTCCGACGATTAAATATCATTTACGTTACCTTGATTTTTCAATATCTCGCATAACCTTGTCTCTTTTCATCGCAATATAAATGTGTTATTCGTCTCTTTCTTGACCTTAAACTCTGCTGGTTCGAAATGTTATACATGAGATTGTATTGCACGATCATGTGTTAAAGTATTGAGAGTTTTTGCTTTCGGGAATCTTTGTTGACGTATCAAAGAATACAATACCATAAATCAATTAAATGCACTTTGCTAGATTTCCGATAGCGTTGAATTAATATTTTAACTCGAGTAGAAACTTTAAAAATATTTAATTGTTCCAAAAAGTTTAATCTCTTGTGTATCACGCTTTGCAAAACTGGGTGAACATGTTATGAACGTTTTGCAAAATGTTAACTTATTCATCTATTTCCTGAATTATTAATGTGATAAACTTCTACTTATTAATCAAAACAATGTGGTTCCATAAATTGTGCTGCAGGTTCTAAACGATATTATTTTATTGCAAATATTGCACCTGACACCAACGATAAAATAATCACAATGTAATGTTTATAATACATTATATTTTCATGTTTATACACGAGTGTAGCACGGCTTTCAGTGTAAATAAGAACATAGAATAAAAAATAGACGAGAAAAATTGCTTAATGCTTCAAAATTGTAAGTGTAACTAATTGATTTTGTAGTGTATTCTACTTTATTTTTCTTTGTCTTTCGTTTGTGTGCTTGCATTTTAGATAAATAGCGCAAATCCAAATATAAAGCTACTTGGACAGGTTTTTCAAAAAATATTTCTCATAGCTTGTCGTTGCAAAAATATCGATTGTGTTGTGTGAAGTGTAGTTCAAGGTCTATAACACGAGAATGGAATTGAAAATGCTTTTGTATCCAAATGTAAATCATCAAAATCATCAAAGAAGTTGGAATAATGAGCTGTTGCTTAATTATGCCACAGTTACACAATAAAACATATCCCGGTGATACACGTCAGATACATATTCTGAAGTGTCCATTGCATATTTAGTCAGTGTGTTGGACTATAGCTTCACCATAGATGAGAGCGCTTGTTACGGGTGACCGTTTTTATAGGAATACGAATTAATTAGGAATTAATTACAGCACAATTAGTGTCATTAATTTGAATTGACAGTTCGCAGTTGATTGATGGTTGATTGACAGCACTATAAACGAAGTAAAGAACGCATTCATTCAATCATAGTACGACTAATTTAGTTAGTTCACAAGGATTCTTGTTTTTATTTATTCATACTAACGAGTACTGGGCGGAAATGAAAGAGACCGATGATCGGTTCTAAGAATTTTGAATTTGTAATCATAATACAGGCACAAGATTTTTTTTCAAGCGTCAAGTGACACATGCCGTAGTATTTTTTGTTTTGTATTTTTCGTGAATTTCGCTTGTAATTTGTGGAAATAGTACAAAATTAGCATCGCCAGGCATTTCAGTGTAAAATAACTACGTTTTGTTGATAAAAGTGCTTAAAGTAAGTATGAAATGGTATTTAGATCGCTGTGTTATGAATAATTTGATAACGATTATTATCGATTTCTTTATAATTTAGCTATGTAAATCTTATTAATTAGAAGCTGTAGAGTTAGCCAAAGGGTACTGCTCTAGTTTCTCGGTGAATAAAAGTGTATCCTGTAATAAATAAGCTCAACTATCTATGATATAAAAACTTCAAATGTGTTAGACGAAACTGTAGGTATCATGATATCCCCCACATTTTTTTTAAATTGGTTAATCATCCACCGCGATGTAGTCACCTTTATCTCGTCATATCCTATCTTTTGCCCAATTTAGTCTGTTATTACTTCATTGAACATAGAAATTAGTCTTGACATTTTTTTACACATACTTTTTAAATGCGTTACTACATTTAATATCTAATACCCTTATCTATGAGATTGTGTACTAGTTATTTTTACAATATTATAGATAGGGAGCAAATGTTTATCATAGTGTTGTGACATAGTGACAATTAATTTATTATTTGAGGAGTGTTAGTACAAAAATTGCTAAGTCAGAAAAGTCAAATGAAAGTGTAGGCTGGGGCTCCATCCCTTTGTTGTGGATATTTCATGAATTCTTGCCAGTGCATAGGCAATATTTAGGTGTGCATTTCCATTGATGAGATGGAAGTCAAATGCGCACTTATTTTTAATAAAAAATATAAAGTAGTCTGTACTTATGACCCTTTGCCCTATCTATCATCATCATTATTTCTTGATACTTAATAACTGCAGAAACCTTTAAAAAACTGTCAATCTGTATCAACATGGGCAATGAGTCTTCCAATCCTTATGTTGGCAGAATCGTCACATAAAACAACTAAGTCACATTCACACAAAACTTGATTTGACACAGTCAAAAGCAGGTCAAACTTATTATGTTGGACTGTTTTTATCTTGAGTGGAGTGGAGTCGAAATTTTTATTTATTTATTTATTTATTACAAATATAACTTAAAATAAGGTACATAGTAGAAGTGGTGTCTCATAAACCTATTGCAGGTTTTTCTGTACACCACTGCTTGATTCATAATATTAATTAAAATGAACATATTAAAATGATATATTAAAATGAACACACATATATTAAAAACATACACACATACAAACATATATTAAAATGAACAATTAAATCTTGGGATGGTAATATAGCGGATTGTCTGCCAGTCAGATGTGACAATGGAACCCGTAAATAGTCCAAAATGTTGCCATGTTTGAAAAAACAAATAGCACATGATTTGGACTTGAAAAATAGTTTTTTTTTCGTATGTGTAGCATTTATAAAAACAGTCAATATTAAATCTGGGTGTCACGCTTCACACGCTTATGATCTGGTACATATTGTATATTCAAGATTTAAGAAGAACATTCTGTTTTAGCTAATCTAAAGAAGAGTGAAAAATGAGTAATAAATAATTATTAACCCTTTGGGTCATATCAATGCTGAAAAGGTAAAATGTCTAACGTGTATTTGGAAAATATTACACTAGAGTAGAGGGATTTAAAGTAATTTTTTAAGAAAAAATCATAACTCTTAATTTTATTTGTTGATTGAATGTAAGGGTCCAAACAGTAAAAGAAAAATAGGAAGACCAAGGACCAGACGGGGGACAACATCTTTTTGACACCAGGACCACACTGCATGGAAGTAGCAAAGGATATTATTATTATTATAATATCCTTATTATTACAGCCAATTATAGCCAATAAATTATTTGTATTTGTATTTGTTGTATTATTAGGGTGGCTTCACTCAGGGCATCATCACTGCGACCATTGACTGATGTATTGTGATCAACATTAATTACAGTTCAGAGCCTAGGCCAACAGCATTAAGGAACTGAAGGACTTTCCTGGCTCTGACAGTTTTTATGTCCTTTAGAGGGCAGCACTGGGTGAGGAGATGCACATGAGTTTCATCTACCTCATGGCAGAATCTACATTATCTGTTTTCTTTCTGCTGAATATTGGACATATGCTTGTTTAAGCCACAATGCCCTGTCAATGTCAGCATTCTGAGCCTACCTAACACAATGTATTAATATAAAAATAGGTAAACAGTATGTTTTGAATATTTATTATTTTATTTATAAAATAGGTACTGTGTGCGTGACCTTTTTGAATTTTCGCGCCCTTTGACGGCCATCCATTATTGGAGCGAGCGAAACGCGTAATTAGTGCCTTTAACATCAACACCTTTGACATTCTAATCAAGAATTCATTATACAACTTCTGTGTACTTGGATGATAAAAATCCGTGGTAGTAACCCATTTAGCTCATGGAGGTAGTCTCAGGTTCGTATTCTAGAACTCTATTCAATGCTCAAGTCAGGATTGCACTGGCAACACAAGCACTGGAAATACGACCCTAATGGCAGGGACTTGAGTATGATTTCGAGTGCTTTGAGTCATACTCAAGTCCTGACTTAAGCATTGAGTAGAGTTCTAGAATACGACCCTTAATCTGTAATGTTTGAAAAAAAAAAAAATTGTAAATATGAAATGTGTACAAATATTATTTACAAAGAGTAACCTGTAGTGTTTCTTGCTCATTCTTCTTAGGGGAATCTGCCGTATGAATGAGAGGTAGAGTTTAACCAATGTGACGATTTGAAGTGTAATAATGCTTGCCTAAGAAATGAAGATTATTTTGATGGGTCTAATTCAGCATACGCAGCAGCATTAACCGTCACGCCAACTATTCATATGTAAAGTTTAATCATGAACAATAAAGCTAAACCTCGATTTGGAAAGGGTCAGTGGGCTCTGAAATTTTTAGAGGGGTCCATGACTAGAAAAAGAAGAAAGAAACCCTGCCTTAAACTTTATAAAATTCCAGATGTGTCCGGTTCTCCCTCCCCCTGTAACCCGTGAGCGCGATGGAGGAGCAGGCATGGCTGGTCCGGGCCAGGTCCGACTCTGAAAGCTCCCGGGCTGGCAGCTTCGGGACAATGGCTTATACCGACGACAAGCTTACTGGTTAGTGACAATGAGTGATTCCTCTGGTGACAGTACAATGGTGGGACATCAGCACAGAGTGGCTGCTTCATAGATTATAATAACAGACTTCCAGGTAAGTGACAATGACATATGACACTGGATCCATTATTAGACAGAAACAGACCACACAAATGCAAATAGTTTTTATTTCGGAGTACTAACTGATCTCGGATGTTTGCTTTTAAGTTTTCTACTATTTCTGGGCCCATAACCTATAGTCTGTTTTTTTTTAAGACGTTGTAAAATGACCAGGAATCGGAGGACAAGCAGATACACTATATTTATCTTAACTTTGCGACACAGTGGGTCGGATCAGCGATATTGCGGACATTGAATATTTTTTACGATACCTCTCTAAAAAAAATGCTAATCGAGAGATCCTGTTGTCCCAATTAAATATTGTCATATCACATTTTGCCATAAATCGAATGGTTTAGTAGGTAAAAATAAAATGTGTATTTTTTTTAGTGCCCCATCGTTACAAAGTCTTAGTCGATCCAGTCTTGGAATCACTACAGACGTATTATTAGATCTATCTTCTATAGATTTGCACACAAAACGCGCGCCCAAGCCTGCCGATCCACTACTTATACGTGTCAGATCCTACGACAGATTTGCCTCTGAGTAGACAAACGTGAAGGAACAAGGTTGTCAGTAAACCGTGACCATTGGACCTGTAAAGGGCCCGAAACGTTGGTTTGTTTGAAAAATCAAATATACGCGATTTAAATCCGGAAAAATAGTTTCATTTCCTAAGTGTTAAATAAATTTAACCTTTAACTTGTGAACTGTTAAATTCATTTTGTTATGACTTCCTGATCGCATAATTAGTAAATAGCGTGTAAAAAGAGCCCAAGCACATGGCGTATTTTATACACCGGCTACGCGCAGATGACGCGCGATAACGCGATTCAAACGTTCGCGTTTAAGCTGGAATACCTTTAACACTTTTCTGTTCAATGCCTAAAATGACTCTCAGGGTCGTATTCCAGAACTCTACTCAATGCTCAAGTCAGGATTTAAGCAGACTTGAGTATGATTTCGAGCACTGGAAATACGACCCTAATGGCAAGGACTTGAGTATGATTTTCAGTGCTCACTGCAATACTCAAGTCCGGACTTGAGTATTGAGTAGAGTTCTGGAATACGACTCTCAGAATTAAAGGTTTCGTTATCGTTCTAAGACTGCTAGAGGGTCAGGTATCTTAGACCATCAACTATACATGGAAGATTTATTCATCGTTTTGTATAGAAGGCGCTGGGGAGCCGGGCAGCGCAGTGGGAACGGGTAGCCTGAACAGTGCACCCCAGGACCATGCCGACACAGAGAGCGGCGAACTCCTCGATTACAATGATGCCAGCGTCCTTGAAAAGTTTCATGAAGATGCTTTGGCACAGGTAAGACTGGAACTGCTTGCATTTTTTTTTACTTTGTATAACTGCAGTCATTCTCTGTGTATATAGTTTTTATTTAGTAGTTT
>NW_020653732.1:2004325-2040452 GCF_003589595.1 Hyposmocoma kahamanoa | reverse complement strand
ATATCAAGTCGAAATCTTCAAAATATACGTGAAAGTGTTACTTATTCGATTCATTGAGTGATTGCTTTAGTTATTCAACCAAAATGTTTTGTTTACATTTCGTTTAAAATGAATTGGAACAGACTTTGGTAACGATCAGGAGTCACGAGTTGTGAAGCAGTCACCAATAGTGTACGACGTACAACAGCACAGTTAACGAGCAGTCGTTCAGTGTGCTGACTTCCCTGAGAAGAACGAGCAAGAAGCTCTAGGAATTGCTCTTTTCAAATGAGCTTATATGCTATGGAATACACTTTCAATAATAGTTGTGTGGAATCTAGACTCATGTACATCTTTGTCTAACACATACTCTTCAATTTTGCAACAATAAAATACTTTTAATATAGTTTTAAATTTAGGAAATGATAATCTTAGTAATATATTCTCCGGAATGTCATTGTAAAAACGTATACAGTACCTCATAAAATAATTACCTTAGTTAAACGAAATCATGGTACCATGAGCTTGGACTTAGTTCTAAGGTTAATATTATGGGTGGGCTTACAAAATATTTGAATAAATGTACTGTGATCCATAGTCATGATACCAGTCTCCTTAAACTTTTCTCTGAGAGAAACTCGAGAATCTAAACGGTACACAACGAATCGCTTGTTTTTGCAACACAAATATGGTTTGTACATGAGAACCCCGTAGGACATTATACTACAGACGTAACTAAACTAGTCTAGCAATAGTAACATCGTTTTGAAGAGTCTTTGTTTGTTTACAGTACTAATCAGCCTAGTGGGGGGATCTCTAGGCGCCGTAGGGTGGGGAGCTTTAGCCGCTCGACTGGGTCGACGCCGTGCACTGCTGTCTGCTCTAGCCGTCAACGCAGTGTTCGCCGTCATCGCCGCATTCATGCCTACTTATGGGTGCTTTATGATGGCACGGTAAGACCCAAATAACGTGGCCAGACCTTATCAATATTATATAGTTCATTTGTCATATATATAGCTGTGGTAACCTAATAATTTGACCTACCGCCTCTCAAGCATAGGGGCATGGGTTCGTAGCCGGGCCTGCACCTCGGTGAGTTTTTCGGAACTTCTGTGTGAAATTTAATTTGAATGAAGTAATTATTAACACAAATATCGAACACAAAGAAAAATTCTTTCGACCAGTCAAGTCTTGAACCTGCGACCACGTTGTACCGTAGCGTCACTCTGACAACTGAGCTGTAGGTCGATAAAGCAGCGTTTTGTATAAGTAGATCTTTGTGTTCGGTTTTCAACGCCGTAAGCGACATCTTATGAGAGATTTATGAACCTCTTCACTCAACCGGTGCCTTTACAGCTGCCATAAACTGACCTTGATGTTGCTTTATCTTTTATAAAGCACAAGCGTGGCATGGACACACACATAGACGACCACAAATTACACCCAAACTCTCGAGAGAAGTAAATGTAAGCCATATGAATGTTTCTCCCGGCCTGGGAATCGAACCTAGGACCTCTGCGTTTCAGTTCAGCATGGTAAGCGTTCTGCCACGGAGGCAATTATTATGTATGTATATTATTATTATTCATGGATTATGTACTATAAATAGATTAACTAGTATTATAATTGTCGTCCTCCTGACCACAATGATCCAACGCGGGCTCCCCAAAAAGTTATATAAGCCTATGAAAATTAATCGTGAAATTAATCACAGGCACACTAGAGCAAAAATTATGAATCCTTTGTACCAACTTCGTTGCCATTTTCAACAATTTTCCAAATGAAATGAAATTGTTACAAGGACACACTTTTAAATTACAATTAACAAAATGGCTTTTGCTTCTATAGTAATAAGGAATGCTTAGAATTTTCAAATACAAATTTACATTTACTTGAATTGCAATTAACAGTGGTAACCGAACATGAAATTAATAGTTGCACATCTGTTTAAAGGTTGAATACAATTTACCTAATTTTACTTAAGACCTTTATCTACTACTGTATTCTGGCAACTAAATGTATTCTATTCTATACTTCTCAAAAAAGTTTCATCACTATAAACAAAGCTGTGCAAGTTTTGTCCTGCCCCACGAGATAAAATAGATCTGTAGCGACGCACAGAAGTACAGCAACCGATGTCGCGTTGCAGCTTCTGCTCGGCGATAGGGTCGGGCGGCATCGTGCCCACGTGCTACACGTACACGGGCGAGGTGACGTCACGTGCGTGCCGGCCGCGGGCGCTGGCGGCGCTGGTGTGCGCCGCGGGGCTGGGCGCGCTGCTGGCCGCGGCGCTGGCCTCGGCCGTGCTGCCGCCCAACGGCGCGCTCACTCTCATCGAGAACAAGGAGCACTTCAGCGCTTGGCATAGGTACGTGTAACCAGCATTAAACAGTAATAGCCACCCACTGATGGTCATTTGTAGCCACCTCATAGTGAACAATTGTGGCCACCCCGTAAAAGCTAACAACAGTAGCCACCCTACAGTGACCAATTTGTAGTCACCCCGTAGTGAACAATAGTAGCCATCCTGTAGTAAGCAATAATAGCCACGTCAAAGTGAACAATTGTATCCACTCCGTAAAATCAGACAGTTGTAGGCACCCCGTAAGCGAACAACTGTAGCCATCCTGTAAGCGAATAATACTAATTTCCCTATGGTGACCAGTCGTCGCTTCCCCGTAGTGAACAATAGTAGCCACCC
This sequence comes from Hyposmocoma kahamanoa, assembly GCF_003589595.1. Classification (NCBI taxonomy): domain Eukaryota; kingdom Metazoa; phylum Arthropoda; class Insecta; order Lepidoptera; family Cosmopterigidae; genus Hyposmocoma; species Hyposmocoma kahamanoa. The sequence continues at coordinate 2,037,772 of NW_020653732.1, read as the reverse complement.
TGTAGTAAACAATAATAGCCACGTCATAGCGAAGAACACAGAACAATTGCAGCCACCCTATACAGAACAATTGTACCCACAACACTAATGGCATAGTATACATAAAAAATTGTTGAATTAAAATACATTCATTTTTTAAAGGTATCTCCTCCTATGCACTCTGCCAATACTGGCTTCACTGGTAAGCCTCATCTGGACCCAGGAGTCGCCCAGATACCTCCTCGAGGTGGGGAGGGAAGTCGACGCTATGGTGGTTTACCAGGTAACAAACTAGGGAATATCCTAGTTAGAGAGTAGTTAGCTGGAGCTCCTTGTGGAAGAGTTCGTCCAGGGAAGTACTGCCACCTTACCTATTTCTGCCGCCAAGCAGTAATGTCAGCATTACTATGTTCCGATTTTGAAGGGTAAAGGCGCTGGTGAAATTACAGGCACATGGGACTTATCAACACATGTCTCAGGCTGACGGGCATAGCGGTAGTGCCCCTCAGATCTTTGCAGTTTAAAGCTCTGAGTCGCACTGTAACTGTTATGGACAGGCGTGTAGCTTGAACATAGGACACTCTCATTAAGCATCAAAAAATAAAATCAAATGGAGTCAAATTATTATTTAATTATTTCAGAATTCCAAAATACAAGTTTTAAAATGACACTGTCGTCCTAGTTCTTTCTTACTCATGCATCTATTTCACTCATTTAACGTTATATTTTTTGTCATGACAGAACCTGCACAGTGGCAATCAGATCCGTATATGCGGCAAGGCAAACGTAGCAGCTGCAAACAACAGGGCCCCAGCATACCACCTTGGGGAACTCTCTTTGCCGGGGAAAAGACGGCCCCAAGCCAGCAATCACGTCAAACATAGCATTAAGATGGTGAGTTCAACTTAATAGAATAAACTTATAGTAGTCTAATAAGGCCCATTACCAAGGCCATAATATAATACCTTCTGTATAATAAAGTTAATAAAACCCTCAACATATATCCTTTAGATGATTATCTTGAAACCGAAGACCTATTGTAGTAGCGCTTGGAATTAATTAACTATCAAAACCAAAAATCTCAGCCTACCTTACAATTATAACAAATATTTTCTTCGACAATTTTACCATCACGAAAATTTCGTGCAACACCTCAGTACTTACACAAACTGTATGTAAACACAAACATACACTCACACACAACACACACGCGCACGCACGCACGCAGACACGGACCACCGCACACTACATCCACACACCCACACAAATTTCCAGTAACTAATTTGAGTAAAACTTGGCAAATAGATAGAATTCCACGAATTTTTGAGGCCGGTTTTTTGTACACTATGCACGGTGATTCACGCTCCATACTAAGGCGGTCATAAATACGTAACTCCGAAATTATTATTATTTTTTTATTTTATTACGTTAAAATATGATTAGGTAAACGTAAATTAATAAAATTATACATTTTAAAAAATATTTGACAATATTTAGGTGTAAAAATGTCTCGCAGTAATTTTGTTTTTAGACGATGTATCTAAAACATTTTATACTGCGACTTTTAATGGTAAAACTGTGTAAATAATGATTATTTGTATTAACAATAACCACAAATGAATAAATTAAAACAATAAAAATACATAAAAAAGTTCATTTTACAAAATACAAACAAAACACAAATTATACCAAAATACATTAAATCTCAACAATATTAACTTTAAATACATAACAAGTCTAATACAGCTTTTGACAGTACACCTTTTTTTTAACAGGTAACTTTCGTAGACCTGTTATGAAGGGATCTGAATGAAGAAGCAGCCTATTTACTAAATCTGTGTTGGTCACAATGCGACTCATTTTACGCGTATGATTTTTTCTAAAAGACTTGATGTATTTGTTAGTCGCTTCAGCTGCTTCTTCAGACAACTCTCCGATTGACAACAAACCGTAATCTATAACATTAGCACCATGAATTAGAACTTTGTGAACGGAAGCAGGCATGTTATACCACGGATACTCGGCAACTAACTGCCGAGCCGTCTCTAAAGCGAACTCTTCGAAGTTCGTCTTATTAATATTATATCCCGAATTTAAACATTGAAGGATGATCCAGCAACGATCTAGGAGATCCTTCTTGATCCCAGTAATTTCAGCGGAAATTTCTGAATTCGAGAAAAACCGCCTGGCTGTATTACCATCGTTTGATGTTCCGCTTCCGCCACTTTTAGGCTTATCCACTATAAGCCCTAATCTTTCTCTAAATTGAGTCTGAACATATGATTTTTTTGCAGCAACAAGCATTTTGTCATTAGCGGACCTAGCTTGCCATTTCCTAACATCTAACTTGTACGCGACATGAACAAAATATTCAAAAAAACGTATTAACGCGTGAAGAGGTGATAAACCAAATTCATATTTACTCTCATCGACTTCCTTATTTAAACATTCGTCAATTTTGTTCATTTCACTGGGCAAGGCGTTACAAATAAAACATTTTGATGAAGAAACACCACTAAGTGCATTACACACTTTACCATCTACCATAGTAAGTTGCAAACAATGAGTAATGCGATATTCGCGATCTTCTTCCTTGAAAACAGTAGGCTGCAAGTTCCTTATTTTATCTTTAAAATGAGCTTCTTCCTCAACTGACACTGCAGTCGATTCCTTCAAATATCGGAGGCGTATAGGACGACAGTATCGAGTTGATGAAGGACGAGGATTTTTCCACAAAACTACTGAATTTTCTTTGTTATCTGTTGTCAAAACAAGCTGAAGTGGCACATACGAAGTAACAAACAGGCTACTGTCTTCAAGAGTGGAGTCAGAAAAACACTGTTTATATTCTGAATGCCCTGTACTGCCATCGAAACCCCATTTCCCTATCAAAGATATCTTATCTAGAGACTCATTAGGTACACTATCCAAAACATCTTTTTGAGACTTGAGAATCCGATTGGCAGTATGATCTAATAAACTTTGAAGTTCGACTTCGGCGGATGATTCTGTAACAGTAATATCTGAAGGATAACAGTGTTTTTTAGATTCCACGACACTTTGGTAAGATGGGAAAATGGTTTTTGAAAACTTATTGTCTATAAAATTCTTTACTAATATATATTGATGTCGAGTTAACTGAGCTTCAACAATGAGCGATAAAACTTCGCTAGAATCGATTTCAGGACAAGACAAGCTGTTTAGGCAAGAAGTGGCTGGATGAATTTCTCAATTAAAATATCCTGAATTGTAGTTGCAGACGTTTATTCTCGATATACATTTAGGAAGTACAAACTGACACGTGTTCGTCGCTGGTTTTAACAGAAGAGAAGTTTTTTATAAATACCACCACTATTGTCAATAAAAATTATGGAGAAACTATAGGAGCAATCACAAGTGAAAATGTGATTGCTGTAACAATCACTGTAGGCGCTTTAAGGCCTAAACACAAGCTATCGGACGCATTGAGCAATGACTGTACAAGAGAAGGGTCTTGGTTAGACAAACTAGCCAATCTTCTCCTTTTTGTACGTTTACTGGTGTCTTCAAACTTAATTCTCGGACGGCCATGCGATGAAGAAGTTGATGGTTTAACTTCGTCAAAGCTCTGAGATACACGTAACTCAGTTCGCTGTACATCAATATTTTCAACGACATGCAGCCAATCTGAATATTTTTCTAAGAATTTAGATCTAGTACGATTCGACTTTGCCCAGTAGTGGGAAATTCGTTTACAAATATTCTTAATTTTAAGGCTTAAAGTCTCTAAATCAATATTTTCGATGTCGTCAGAAAGGGATGATGTTTCGGTCAAAGTGCTCAGGACGTGTTGCATTTTTTCATTTGGATTACCCACTTTAGAGTGCCAAATATCAAAAATTGTCATCCTCGATACAGAACATTTGAAAAATGTACCTAAAACAATATGAAAGCTGAACTTAAAAAAAAATTAAAAATTCAATACTATGGACATGCATACTTTGACACCCCTTTAAGCCAAGAAGAGGCAGCAAGATGCAAATGAAACTCATAGCTCTTAATAAGGACATACTCCTTATTCAAAAACCATATACCTCAGGTGCAGCTCAGCGCAGCCAAAAGTTGTAGGTCTAAAGGAAATTAAGTTATGCCAAAAATTTTCACCAAAAAACTGCCTTCAATAAAAAAATTATATAAAAAAAAGTATGCATAAAAAAAATGAAAAAAAATTGATAATAAAAGTACATACCATGCTCTTGGATCTCCATGCTTTCACAACACGTAAACACTTGATTTGGAATAGTGACACTCAAAAACAAAGTGATTAAGTTTCGATGACTCACACGTGGTGATAATTAGTCTCGCGATGCGCTCACTTCCGATGCACAAAAGTGAATGATAACGTGACCTAATTACATTGATATTTATAGTTTTTGGAAGCTTGTTAACTAGTTACTAACTTAGTGAGTTGATCTAACCGGGATAAGCCAATGATTTTTTTTGATTTATGGCCTATGGGGGAATCACAGTGCTATGCTGAGATTATGCATAAAAACCATTTGATTAAATTTGACCAACTTCTGTTGTCCCGATTTTTTGTCCCATACAATGAAATGTTCCTTACATGAAACTGAGTCGATCAGCAGTACAAAGAATTTATCAATTTTATTTATTTTTATGGACAACTCGCGCTTGACCAAATAATTGGCTAAGGCATTATATTTTTATTCAATTAAACGTTAGTTTTATTACTATATTTGTATCAGTTTTGTTGTCTGTTAACATATTGTTACCTCTTAAAGTAGGTCAACTAAAGCGTCTTGCTTGTCATGTTAAATGTATCGGAGCGTTTTATGTTAAAATTTTGGATATTTCTAGTTTTATTTAAAAAAAGTTATTGATGTCGATTTACTCATTAGGTAACGTAATTTCGATATCAGTTTAAAGCTTTTTGATATCTCTTAGATTTATGGAATAATCGCCTGGGCACACTTACACCCTGTATCTAGTTCAATTAGTGGATTACCATGCCCTATCAGATGTCTATACGTTTGTGTGTGTGGCTATGTTCTGTAGTCTGTCTGTATGTGATCTAATAATAATAATTCACGTAACTGTTACATAATGAAAGGTATTAAACTACGGATTTATAAAACATCACACGAGTATTTTAACGCCTAATTATGTACAGTTACATACACTGCTTTATTTATAGACATATTATAAGCTCTATATGATATGTTCAGGAACTGCATGTTACGACCGGCGTTGCGGCATTGATCAAAGCTATTAGCAGTAATTAGTAGGAAAATAATGCAAAAAACTTATTTCTCCCGCTGACATGCCACCGTAGTTTTTTTTTAATCATAGACAAACTAGAGTCGGCCAACTATCATATCGTTCGATATCAAGTAACGTGTGAGATTTGTCAAAATTGTTTGCTATTGACATTTCATTTCGAATAAAACTTCATCTCGACTGATATTAAAATTGAAGTCGAATCAAACTGTTTTGTTTTTCAGAGATGTTCGAAATTTGAATGTAATAATAAAATCGAATTAATAACATTTTCACAAAATAAAATAAGAAATTTGTTCTAACAAAACAGTTTATCTTTATGCTGGTCGTCATTTGCGGTTTTTGAACACACCATAGAGGGTTTATGGTATGTGCGTAGATAAATAAATATTCCTTTCTTTTTAGTTTTGGCAGTCATTCTTCCAGCTGTTCTCCAGCACTTACAGAAGAACTACTTACACATTAGGAGGAGTGCTTCTCTTCTCGATGGTCATACAGGTAATCTACAAATACAAGATTCTAATCGCATTTACCTTACATTATTCGTCCTATCACTTGATGTCACTAAAAAAAATACATTCTTATTTATCGTTTTGACGCTTTACGTTACATGGTCACAGCGGCAACATAGCAAAAATTCTAACGCGAATCTGTTATTTATAATTATATTAATAGAATTCTAATAATTACACATGTTAATTGGGTATTTATATCGATATAATATTATATTTTTCATTAATTCACTAACTACAATAATATTAAAGATTTATTTAAAAAACATATTAAAAGCGCTTAAAATGTTATATTTTGGACAGTTACTTTTAAATAAGGTAATCAAAGTATTTAAAATTGCGTGTTCGGCAATACAAATTGGAAATTCGAGAACCCTTGTCTGCTAGCTTACGAAGTTATGGCGTCTCATTATATTGATATAATAAATCTCTGTTATGTATTACTCTGCACTAAATAAATGAAGAAATAACTGAATGAGTCTCAGACATAATTCGTGTCATCTTTCGGAAAACGCAAGAAACTCCTCTCTTTATCTAATTATGATTATAAATAGTAGCATACAATGATGTTATATACAAAGTACAAGTTTCGTAATTAATAAATGAAAACTATAGTCAAATATCAAAGCCGTTTTCCGTTCAGTCAATGTGTGGGGCGTGGTGCGGTATCTAAAGCTATGGAGGGGCGGAGAGTGTCCGTTGTCATTACTTTTTTGTTCCCTGACTGTACTTTCCTGGTAGAGGCACTTTAGAATTCCATGTTCAATGTTAACTACATGTTTAACTTTTGCAGTTCTACCTGTCCTCGTACATTCCATCGACTGTATTGCGTATGGAAAACGAGTTATTCGGGGCGTCAAAGAAAGTTATATCGAATGTATCGTTCCAAAACGACCATTATAACCGCACTTTGGAAAACATCGAGTACAACTATGTCACTTTTACCAACTGTACTTTTAGGTAAGTGTTTGTGCATAGGCACATATTACACTCTTATCGAAAATACCTACGCTATAATAGTCTTTTGTGTTATCGATGTAATTTTTAAAGTGCACTAAAGAATATTTCATTCATTCATTTTTTTATATGTATTTTTTTATTTGATATTATATTTTTTGATATACATGGAAATAGTATCCCAATAAGGTAATACTCTAGAAAATAAGTCTGTTACACCCATCGAGCATATAACCAGAAATAGAGACGAATTATGGGCCATATATTCCTGGTAACACATTAGCGATACAGCTCTTATAAATATCAACTCTCGTTTGCACTAAAATATAGACAGGCCAAGACTGACCTGTGTATACTTCTCCGTATATTCCAAAAAATATTCTGTATTTATTGTAATAAAAATAATATCTCTAACAATGCCGTGCTGTTCTATTCGGTGATGTAGGAAAAACAGCAAAACATGTAATTACAAAACAAACTGAATCACATTTCATCGGTAATTAAATATTAAATATGTAATTTTGCAATTTTCGTCCATTATAGCAAAGCTCAAGTTAACTGATCGATTTGAAGTTGACGACATCCATTGACGACACCCGTCAATTGTTTCGAATTCGGGCTGGCCAATCGGAGCACAGTTGTCACAGCAATGATTTTGCAGAATAGTTTTCAAACAAATTAAATGACATTTCGTTTCTATTTCTGGTTATATACTTGATGGTTACACCACTTACTTACGCGCTGATAGCCTCAAATGGCCATTACTAAACTGTCTATGGTCGGGTCAATGACCTATTTGTTTTTATTTTTAATAGAATGGTTTGAAACGGACAGTAGTTTGTCAGTTTTACCAAAATGTTCTTGTTCTTTTTGCGTTTTTTTAACGAACTTCAAGAAAAACAAAGCGGTTCTCAATTCGACTGTCGCTTTACCGATTTTGATGATTCTTTTTTTTTGTTAGAAACAGAGTATCTCAGTGTTGGTCATATTTAAATTTGAAGAAAATAGTCCATCTCGAAGGGTGGCAAACTAAGTTATGAATCCGGTTTTGCGCACTTTCCGGTAACCGATTTCAATAAAATTTGGCAAATACATCTAATTCCACGAATTTTTGAGGTCTGTTTTGTTTTTTATAGTAAATTTATCGTCAGTTATTTATATCCATGTTTATATCTTGTATTTATTTTTAGGGACATGCTGATGTCGCATGTGTCGTTCAAGAACTGCTCCTTCTTCGACGTCACGTTTTCCAACGTGAAAACTTCCTACACCAAGTTTGAGGGATCTCTATTTGTTAATAGCACGTAAGTAGAAAGCGTCTTGCGATGTTTTGCAAAAAATCATGGAGCAAAAGTTGTTGTTTATGATTTTTGACAATCTCCGCAGTCGAGTAGATTGGAAGCCAGTTTTCATGGTGTCGCCATCTCTGAGATCCCGGGTTCGATCCCCGGTCAATGCAGAAAATAAACTACCTATTTCTGCAGTAATGTGAGCATTACTATGTTTCGATTTTGAAGGGTAAGGGTGCTGTTGAAATTACAGGCAGAGAGGCGCAGTGCTAGTGTCCCTCACTGCACCTGTTATGGATAGGCGTGTATGGTATCGCTTACCATCAGTTGCACGATTTGTTGGTCCCGTCACTTGTATCACACAAAACGGTGACCGCTTTCCATGCTTGTTTGCTGCCTACACATTCGCACCCGTCATGGAAGAATGGCATAAATGAAGTTACGTCAAAAATGTTTATTGCTGTATTAGATACATAAAAATATATATATGTATGTATATACGCATCCTCTCCAGTTGTAGTAACTCTTATCTACTAATATTGTCGATAGACTTAGAAGAATCGGAGAGAATGTCGGTTATATTATTCAGTATCTAATGGAGTAATAGAATAGAATAAAAATAATAAGCATTTTTGACGTAACTTCACTTATGCCATTCTTCTATGAGGGGTGCGAATATCATTCATATAAATGTATATCTATCATACCTAAGATGAAATACATACATAAGATGAAAATAATTAAATTTAATGAAAAAAATATAATATCTTAGGTACTGTATGGGATATATTTTTCTTTATATTTATTTTTGAATGTTCATAAGCTCTACTATAAGGCATTTCAGGCTTATCCATTCTTTACCGGACACCCTGTATATATTTAACAATCATAAAAACGCCACCTGTTAATGACCGATATTATTTACAAAGCAACGCCATCTAGTGACAAGGTGACGTATTTAATGACACTCCACCAAATCAAAAGATAATGTAAAGTATGAAGATTCATTCGCATCATGCATCTTTTAATTTAATCGAATATTACTCATTCGACGGTAATTGTTTCGGGCAGATGTCGGACCCAGAACGGGATTAAGCCCCCAGTACTGTTTATGACATCGAGTATATTACCAGAAATAGAGACGCAATGTCGTTTAATTTGTTTGAAAACTATTTTGCCAAATCATTACGGTGACAACTGCGCTCCCATTGGCCAGCCCGGACTCTTAACAATTGACGGTTGTCGTCAATTGTTTTGACTTTAAATCGACCAGTTTAACTTGAGATTTGCTATAATGGACGAAAATTGAAATATTACATGTTTAATTACCGATGAAATGTAATTCCGTTTAATTTGTAAGTAATTGCCATTTTTCCCACACCACCGAATGGAACAGCCCCCATTGTTAGGAATATACGGAGACATACACACAGATCAGTTGTTGACTGTACCATTTCAGCTTTCTAATTTGTGGTTTCATGCAAACGATATTTGATATTTAAAAGTGATATAAGGTTCATTTGCCTGATGAGTTGCCAGGGATGATTATCTCTCTATTTCTGGTTATATAGGCGATGGTTTATGAGCTTGCTATTGATGTTGAGATGAGACCGCTTTAATTTTCAAATCTTTTTTATTTAGTATAATAGACACGGATATGGAAGTAGGCCAAGAACTAGACGAGTGGTGTACATTGAACGGAACAACACTACGCGGTATGAGGCCAGCTTGCAACAGGCATCCTGATTTGACATCGCGGTTGGATGGGATCACTACCGAACAGGTGAACTTATTTCATAGAAAATATTTCAGACAGTAGATATAGTTCGTCATCATCATCGTCTCAGCCCGTTAACACACACTGTTGGGTATAGGCCTCCTGGGTGTAGGTATAGTTACATGTCCATGAGAAAATTTGACATAAATTCAACGACGACAAGCGCCCAATGGCGACTGACGGGGCAGCGGAAAATATTCCACAAGCTAGAGGATGAACCCGGTATCTCGAAATTTCCGGTAACTGATTTCAATAAAACGTGTCAAATAGATGTAATTAGTACACTGGACTGTAATTATCATGAACAAGGATGGACATCCAATACATAAGGATTGCACATTTATTTATTGAAGCTATTTTGCATAATACTCTTCCGGGAAGGAAGAAAGACACAAACAGCAAATTGTATCGCTCATAGCTAGTATCAGAAGTCACAACAGCATCAGAAAATGGGCTACAGGCAGATTTGATTGTCCAATTCTAATTAAATAATTGTCTATTCAACAATTACATTATGTCTCTGGGTGACAAGCGCAGCCCTCAAATCTTTGACATTTAAAGCTCTGAGTGGCACTGCAAGTGTCGCTTGCTTACAGGCGCAAGATTTAGTTCAACCCGACACTTTGTATCATAAAAAAATCGAATCTCTGTTTAATAATACATTATCGCATTATCGGAAGTAAATGATTGCCGGACGAGTATGAGTTGCAAGTTGTATTATACGAATCAGGCAATCCCGTTCCCGCCGAGGTGTGTATGGTGCTTTTCTCAATCAATGTGAAGAAATAATAAAAGACTATAGAATGAAGGATAGCATAATAGAAAAGTAAAAGCATGTTTTCTATAACCAATTTTGGTTCTTGTTGTACAAACTGTAAAGTTTCCTTTTGTTCACAGAGCTACGTGTCACATGCTATGCTGATAGCTTCTGTACTTGCGTTGCTACCGCAGAAGGCCCGGCCACAACGTGAGTAGCGCCCAACTTCACCCACTGATGAATATAGGCCTCTTGTAGTTTTTGACATTTACGACTTCTTACATGTTATTATTAATAATAATAAATTTATGTTTTAGCCATGGATCTGAAATATATCAATTTGAAATAAAACTACAATTATATTTATCTATTGAATATCATGTTTTAGCCACCATTATATTCATATATTTTGTGAAAATTTTGCAACAAAATCAGAGATAAATATAATAATAAATATGTTTATTTCTCACCATAAAACACAACACAATATAAATCTTAGTAGGTAAATTACAGTAGTATATTGTGGGAGCTGGTGCTTGACGTAGAAATTTGTTAAAAAAAAGGAAAAACCATAAAAATAAAAACTAAGACTGGACAGTACTTATTATTAGCGTGCGGGCGTGCGTGCGTGCGTGCGTGCGTGCGTGCGTGCGTCTGTGAAACCCATTACTGCCTGAAATCGAGAGCAAAAACGATTTGCACTTGTTGTAAATCGAATTTTGTTTAAATTTAATATTATAAGAAAATGTTTATTGCTTTTGGATCTAGATGATTAAATTTGCCTTTTTTTTCAATCGATTCCCTTCAAAATAACATTAAAATTAATCGATACAATAAATCGTTAGATCGTATTGAATCGATTTTCATAAAAATCGAGTCGTAATGTGCATCGTTAGTAGTGAAAATCCACGGGATTGCAAGATAGGTTGAGCTGTATGGAGTTACCTCTTATTCGCCTGAAAATATTTTTCACATCCAACTTTGTAATAAGAACAGTAGAAAGATTTTTTTAAATTATTTTTTATAAAAGTAAGTGCGCATTTGACCTCCGTCTCACCTGATGGAAAGTGACGATGAGGTCGACGATGTAGCATGCACAACTAAATAATGCCTATTCACTCTCGCCTTGAAAAGGTCCACGTTATAACTTTCAGGGAGCAAGTCTGCAGGCAGGTAATTCCACTCCATAGCCGTTCGCCATATAAATGTGGAAGCGTAACGCTTCGTGCGAATCTTTGGAATGTCCATAACATATGGGTGGAATCCCAGCTTACGCCTAGTCCGCCGATGATGGAAAGGGGAAGGCGGAATCAAATTATGCAATTCCATCGCACACTTTCCGTGATATATCCTGTAGAATACTGATAAGGAGGCAACTTTACAGAGGTGTTCAAGGTTCTGCAGCTTTGCCTCTACTAATTCCGAGTCACCTAATAAGCCTCTTGGCACGTTTGTCGATTGAGCCCAAGGTGGCCTGTTGGTATTTAGCAGAGCCATCACATAAGTGACAGCAGTACTCCATACACGACCGGACTTGTGCTTGGCAATAGCAGAAGCAACGAAATGGATTAAAACCTGGTGTTAAAAACCGGGCTGGTTGACTGAGTCTTAATCCACTGCCCATCTTTAAACAAAATACGTCGAGACATTGGTGACGTCAGTTTTCTGATGAGAATCGCCAACGGTAATATTGATTGTCCAGATTGTTGTCACACATAAACCTGCGCACAAACATGTTGCATTACAGATGTCGACCACCTCTGCAAGTGCCGTTTGCGAGCACTAATTATAGGCAAAATACGTACATGGTACGTACATTGAGACTTTTTAACAGTGCGACAGTAAATCATTCTGAATTTGATTTGTTTTGTTCAAGCTTAGACACAGTTAGGCGAGAAAAGACCAAACGTCACTTTGACACATCGCGTGATTGGCGATGAATACACTGGTTTGTTCGTTTAATTGTCTATTATTTTGGTATTATTATTTTATTTTTATTTGATTTTTTTCAAATTAGTGACTGTGGTCTTGTTTTCCCTTATAATCTCTTTTTGGGTTTACTAAGCACTTTATATTGTTTCATGTTGGTGGAAATTCGTAAATGACATTGGATTACTCATATTTAAGTATATTATTTTTGTATTATTTGTCCGTGAATTTTCCTAAAATGTATAAATAAATAAATAATTTCACCTAACTCAGTAGCTCAGTTGGTGTTTTTTATTTATTTATGTTTAGGTTATACAAGTCTTACAAAATATACATTAAATTACTAACAGACCAGATTGTTCTATTAAATAATTGCTAATAATACAAAATTTAAATTTGTACAATGGACCCCAATCCAAAAAAAAGGTCGCACCTATCAAATAAGAAATAAACATAGTAAGGACCAGCTATCACAGAGGTTTTAGTTCATTCTAAATTATTCATGGCGTCCTCTGTAAAATATGATATCTCCCGCTTTGTGCTTGTAACTCATCAACGATAAAGAAAAATGTTCTTTCAATTTATTATTATAATACCTACAGGAGTGTCGAATAGATGTGTTTTTGATGAAATTTGTAGAACATGTAGGTAACAATAAAAAATATTTTTGGTACTTGAGGAGATTCTTGGAATGTTAAAGTTAATCAATTGTGTAGCAATCAATCAGTCTATATTACTGTTCACAATCGATACAACCTCAAATGGCTTTGGTTGATTGCGCATAACATTGAAAAATTTTTCACTACAGAAAAAAACACAAACTTACCTCGAAATTTTACAAGAAAACCGCTACCATAGGTACTTTACATATAAAATTTTTTTTATATATCAACTGAACTAAATAGAACGTTCCTGTATTATATGATAATACATTTTTCAAATGACTTTAATTTCTGAAATAAAACTAATGTCCCTGTCGCTTGATCCAAGAAAAATGAACCGTATTAGTATTTTTTTAAGTCGAGCTAAGGTCTACGAGTATATTATAAAGAAAAATGTCGCTATGTGTACTTGTTACAGACAAAACATTTTCTTTAAATTCCAGTGGCCCTCTGCATTTTTCTAGTCCTTTTGTCGCCTGCCATATACTTCGCCAGACGAGAATCAGCTCTGTACATCGTAGAGGCGGTATATCGCGTACCCCTCACTCTGCTGTTCTACACAGTTGGTACCAATGTTGTGGACAGCTACCCGGCAGGATTTAGGTAAGGCCCTATGAACTCAAGCGCTTATTACACGACCCGATTTCAAAGGCCCTGCGTTATGCGGCCCAATTAGGGCGCCACTTTTATTAACTCAATAAGTGGCCTTGATTAGGGACCCTGAATATTATTACACCTCCCTAAGATCCTCCCTTCAAATCTGTAATGTAATAAGCGTGACGAAGTCATGTTTGGTATTGTTACTAGAGACTTCTAGTGGACTGTGCTACGAAGACTATGGCGCGGCGTAACATGTTTTGTGTGTCGTGGTCCACATGTTGAAAAGTAGATGACGCTAATTTAGTCAATAATAAAGTTCATTTCACATAGCATGGGTAAGGTGACGTTTTTATTAAGAGTTTTGGCTTGGACACAAGTCCTTTAAGCCATGTATTCGTTTAAAATGATCGGGATCCTCTGTAATATTTTCCATTATGATTCTAATACATTACGTTTTACTTTCTCATAAATAAGTTAGTTCAATTATTTGGGTTTTTTAAATAGTCTTAACCGGCGGGAGTCAATATTTATGTTTTCATTTTCACTTAAATCACATTATCTTCTGTCACTTTCAACAAAAGCTTTGAATTCGTAGTTATTGGAATTGTTACTATAAAGCTTTTTTGTAACTTGGTTTAAAATAAGAAATATAGATCTAAATTTCTTCATTACTATTTCTTTCTTCGTTTTTTCTTCATAATATATTTAAAATAAAAATAATCTTTGTAAAAGCGTACTTGTAACTTCAAAAGCCCGCCATTTTGTAAGGTGACGTTTGAGATTTAAAGTTTTCAGAGTTGTAGTGATATAGAATCGAATGAAGAAAAATCGATTAAAATATCTTATCGAGACAATTTGTAACGAAGAGAGAATCGATTTAGTGGATTTAAGAACAGATAATAAATAAAATGAAAAGGATTCAATTGTTATGTTATTACTAAAAAAACTACACAACAAATAAAAAATCAAAATGGATCCATATTAATTTGAAAATAAAATAAAATTGCAAAATAATCAAATACAATAAAATTAGGCAAATTAAACAAGTAACTTATTTTCTGTGAACTGTACACGGTTCGAAGCCACGGCCGGTAGATGGCGCTGCCCGGCGTTGCAATCGATTAAATGGCCCTGTGGCCGTGCGCAGGAGCACGGCACACGGGCTGCTGGTGTCGGTGTCGTGCGCCGCCTGCGCGCTGGTGCGCGGCGCGGGCGTGGCGAGCGCGCCGCTCTCCGCGCTGCTCTGCGGGCTGTTCGCGCTCTTCGCTACTGTGCTGGCCTTCCACGCCCGGTAGGCCGCTTAACGTAAGTTTAACATCGAGTATATAACCAGAAAGAGACACGAAATGCCATTTAATTTGTTTGAAAACTACTCTGTCAAATCATTACGGTGACAACTGCGCTCCGATTGGCTAGCTCGAATTCGAAACAATTAACGTGAGTCGTCAATTGTCTCACTTCAGATCGACCTGTTTAACTTGAGCATTGCTATAATGGACGAAAATTTAAAAATTACATGTTTAATTACCGATGAAATGTGATTCCGTTTGTTTTGTAATTAGGTGTTTTGCTGTTTTTATCACACCATTAAATGGAACAGTCCCCCATAGTTAAAGATATTATCTTTATTACAATAAATACAGAATATTTTTGGAATATACGGAGAAGTACTTCTCCGTACACAGGTCAATTGTTGGCGCTGTACTATTTCAGCTTTGTAATTTGTGATTTCAGTGCAAACGAGAGTTGATATTTATAAGTGATGTATCACAGTTGAGTTACCAGGAATGTATGACCCTTAAATTGTCTCTATTTCTGGTTATATACTCGTTGGAACCACTATTGAGGTACCCTCTTTCCAACAAAAAAGAATCATCAAAATCTGTTCACAAATGCTGTAGCTATCGCGTAATATAACATACACAAAAGTCGAATTGAGATCCTCCTCATTTTTTTGAAGTAGGTTCAAAAGAAACTAGTTCATATTAAAGAGGAATCAGTTGATATCCACAGCCATTTATATAAACTACTTTCAGGCTATTTATTATTGATCAGCGCCACATCGTATCATAGAAGACGGGACCTTTTTCAGAGTTACGATCTGTAACATGGAGATTTGCAATCCTCATGCGTAAGCGCGTTTGCTCATTGCATCCATTCATATTCGTCATCATGCATTCGTATTCGTCTCGAATCCGAAACTTTGCGAATCTAAATTTCGAAATTTGTAACAGTAGAGCTCCTTACCTATTTCTGCCGCCAAGCAGTAATGTCAGTGTGTTCCGGTTTTGAAGGGTAAGGGTGCTGGTGAAATCACAGGCACATGAGACTTGTAAACTTACAGCTCGGGGTGACGGGCGTAGTGGTAGTGCCCCTCAGATCTTTGCAATTTGGAGCTGTAAGTGGCACTGTAACTGTTATGGACAGGCGTATAGCTTACCATCAGGCGCACGACTTGTTCGTCCCGTCACTTGGTGTTATAAAAAAAACGAAAAAAGGCGTTCATAGACGACGGTGACCGCTTTCCATCAGGCGGGCCGTATGCCTGTTTATATGTATGGCATATATCATAAATAGCGCCACCTACTCGTCACCGATATTATTCACAAAGCAACGCCATCTAGTGGCAAGGTGACTTAACTCCACCTAATTCGAAAATACTAATATCGCGTACATCCAGAAATAAAATAATCCGTATGAAATTTCGGACCATCATTCGGAACTGATACGAACCCGACGTGGTGCGCCAACGCTCTTGTTGAGCCATGTGCGTACTTATTATGTACAATATTACCTTATAAAAACTAATGTCTTTTATACTTTACAGATTGACCTGCATACATTGAAGAGACGCGAATTGTTCAAAAAGACGAGGCAGCTATGTAAGAAATAAGACGATTCATAACTCTTATGAACTATATATAGAAGAACTATATATATGGGGTGAAAATTTAATAGAATTAATTATGAAACGTTATAAAACTTATTGTGTGTAATGAAATACTGTTTTTTCGGACAGCTGAATTCTCGGCCTGCGAATCTGTGAGAGGGGAGACACCTTTCTATTCCTGACTATATATGGTCACTTATCAGGATTTTAGTTTCATGTAGAATTAAACTATTTAATTTTCACCCTCTATTAGATATTAAAAGTCTTGCCCGATTGAAAAGAAATACCAAAGTGTTAGACTGAAATATTTGACACAAATGATACTCGATACTGACATCGATTTTTTTTATATTGTAATTATGAGATTCATAAAACTATTTGTACACAAGTCTACACAAGTCTACAAAAGTTTACCTCTCCGCTGAGGGTTATGCACTTTTATAGTCGATTGTACAGTAGGCATCAGTATTGTGATGCTGATTGTACACCCGGCTAAAGCTTCGGTTATACATTTCCAGTATAAACTGATACACCGCGCCATTGGTGGCCATATAAAAACTAGGTTTAGCAAGACCTGCACGCTAACCTTGTAAGATGAAAGACAGTCCGACGGCAATTTGTCTTTTCGACATAGTACTACCGTTTAAACTGACCGAAAATTAGTATAAGCATTCAACTTCACTTCACAAAAAGTTTGACAGATAATTTGTAGAAACTGCAACATTATCAAAAATTTTACTGATAATTTGTAGAAACAATAGTTTAAATAAAACATTATCAAAAATTTCGTAGATAATTATTAGAAACAGTAGTTTAAAGGACAATACTATTATAATTTTTACTGATAATTAGTAGAAAAAGTGGTTTAAACGGCAACACTGAGCCGGAAAAACAGAATTCAATTGCAACCGGCTTTTTTTCACCTTACGTGATTAACCCGCATTTCAAGCTGGTGGTGTAAGTTGTTTGGTCGGCCGCACCACAAAACTACGTCTAAAAACTTAAACCAGGTATTTACCTGTTCTAATCATGTACCAGAAATATTCCGTTTTATAATTATCTAAACAATAAAAATAACCTAAAATATCGACACATCCTAAGTATACTCCGTCCAATCATTTGTTTAACTTTTGACAGCTCGAATTCTAATCTATTAATGATGTCCCGATGCGTTTCCGATTCGATTATTTATTAAGAAGTTTTGATCGTGAATGTGAGCGGGTTCCAAAAAGAAGATATTGTCTTATTGGAATCGTGATATTGCTTTTGACAATTTGTGTACTCAAGAATTAATAATTAATATTAATGAGTATTCAAGTGATGATTCCCGTTCATATGGAGAAGAATCCAATGATTCATTGCATTGACTTACAAACAAATGGCCGACGGGTCTAATACAAAAACCACAAAAAAAATGTCCCAAGTCAACCTATTTAAACGTAGTGACATCTAAAGGAATATGAAAAAGCTAAAACGTTGAATTTAAATTGTAATGTCATCGCAGGACTGTCTAATTTTGCTTGCTTCACTGTCAGTCGAACAAACGAAGACGCTCTGTATACGATTTTAACGCCCTATAAGTTCGGACACTTTTTAGCGCGAACCCGACGTCCATATAATTGTAAGTCAATGATTCATTGTAATAAAGAATAAGAACTTATTATAATTTATTAGACAGGTATCAAAACTTGAATAATTTTCGTTACATAATCTGTTGGCTCGGTAAATGTCGGAGCTAAAGAGCACTTTCCTCCACTAAAATTAAAAAAAACAGTCCAGGAAGCATTGCATTTTTTGCCTATGGTTGTATGGCGATAATTACGGAACTTCGTAGGCATACAAATGTCAAAAGTTAAATAAATGGTTTGACGGAATATAAACAAAGTAACTTTTGACTTCAACCTACCCAAACAATGGTAGGAATAATTGAAAATTTTAACTGACATGAGTTCAAAAATTGTTTGTTGTTGTACTTGGAACGATATTTAGCGACCTGGGGGGTAATTTACGTGAATTATTATTATCGAACCGTTACGATATCGTAGCGACTTAGTCCTTGAACTGCTTTTTCGTATTCACGTGACAGTGAACGTCTACGAGTCCAATTTTAAAGTCGTTCGATCCAAATGTCGTTAAAGCGTATTTTAGTATTTGATACGAACTTAAATCGACTCTAAACGACAAGTCATACGTATTCTGCTAAAATTTTGACAGTTCTTTCAATAGACTCTCGACGACTAAATGTCAAATTTCACAATCCAAGACGTCGTTCATTAGTCGTTACGTTTCGATTCTACTCATATCAACGTTCGTTCAAGTGATGCGTGAATACCCATTTTGGATAGGACTTCGATCGAACGACTACGTAACTTCAACGATATTGTGATAGCTTGAACTTACGTGAATCGCACTACAGACAAACATGCAGATACTGACCGTGTACACATATACATATGGACGGTTTTCTTGCATATTTGCCTATTTGGCTCCTTTGACGTGTATCGAGGAACCGATCAGCTCGTGGTAATGCGAGTTTGGTGTTTGCTGTTTTTGTCGAGTAAACAAACAAGGCTTTGTCACATGTGCTTTCTATACATGGTGATTGTTTGCCAAATATATCCAATATGCAAATACAAATAGTCGTGTGAGTGCCATCATGACAACAAACCAGTGGAGTGCTTTCACAAAAAAATTATAAATGAATAATCTCAGTACAGAGTACTAAAAAAACCGACCTCAAAAGTACGTGGAATTACGTCTATTTGCTAAGTTTTATTGAAATATCCCCTAGTTCGCCACTATACAGGACTTGACACTGGAGATAATAAAAATCGGTTCTCACTACTCAAAGTATATTGAGAGAAAAACGCCTAGAATTGGAGAAATAGCAAAATCAACCATTAAAATAATTGCTCCTAAATTAAAGTTAGGCGCTATTTATAAAAATGAATCTTCATGCGTGAACAGCCATTCGAGGGGGATGATTTTCTTCAAAATGAAATGGGACCACTATGGAAGTTCCAACAAAAAAAGAATCATGAAAATCGATTCACAAATACCGGAGTTATCGCATCACATACATACAAAAAAAGAAAAAAAAACGTACAGTCGAATTGAGAACCTCCTCCTGTTTTGAAGTCGGTTAAAAAGAGAATACTTGTGGATTTATTCTTAATAAAAATTAAATCAGAATTGGACTTTATTTACCAGTTACATGTGGACATGACGCATTTTTGGCCAACTCAAACCGATACCGTGTTGATCAGTACGTTGATACCCTAAGAATCTAAAACATTCTAGAACAATCCAAAAGAAAAGACACCGAAATCCTTTGGATGTTTAGATATTTTTGGTTAATATGACGGTTTAGATAATTTTGAACTTAATTAAAATGTACATAAAGATACTAGTATAAAATAATCTTAGTAATTCATTTAGTAAAAAATATCCTAATAACGTAGTAAATTTTTACATTCTTCGTTCTCGTAATGGAATTACATTGTATAAGCAATAAAAAAAAATAAGCAATCTGATTAATATCAAAGAATGAAAATGTAAATGAGAGAATAAACTGAAGAGTAAATTATAAAAGGCGTATTTAATTAATTAATAATAACAATAATAAAAATTGTAAATATTGGTGTAATAATTAAAACAATTGTAGTAGAATATTAAATGTTTTAATTGCTGATTCTGTTGGACAGATTTGTAAAACTAAATTATTTTTAACGCTAAAAATATTTTATCACGGCCTGAAAAAACATAAAAATGTACTGTGTTTTGTAACATTTTTAGCAAAATGATTTTTGTTGGTATATATATGCGATATAAACAGTGCATATAAATTAGCATGTGACTTCTAAATAATTAATTTAATAGTGAAAATCTTTTTTTATGAAATACAGCTGAACATTTTAACACAAATAATTATTGTATGAATTATTTTTCATGAAATGTATTTAATTTTTTATAGTAACTTTACACGCGGTACAAGTCCGATGTCCTTTTTCTAGCGCCACCATGTTACGATAATCGAATACGAATTATTTTACATTGACAGTTATTTATTCTTTACGACTTCAGTGGTCGAGTGGTTACGCTGAGTTCCCCGGTTCGATCCCGGCTGGGTCAACGTAGAAAACTTTTCTATATTGTCATTGTTTGGATATTTGTGGTGCTGTCATTATTTCTGATTTCCGTAACACGAGTGCTTTAGTTACTTTGGGCAGAGAACAAAAAAATTAACGAGAATGGACATTTGATTGAACGGCAACAAGTCTGTCGTTGAGCCGTTTTCGCGCTAAGACGGCTTTGTTATTTGAATATAGTTATCATTTATTCATTACGAAACTTGTACGTTAATATATAACACCATTATAGGTTACTATTTATAATGGTCATGAGTTGTGCTGTGTACGGCTGTTTATCATCATCTAAACGATAATACCTATATACCTAATGAACATGTGTAATTAATTAGGACTCTATTAATAGAATTATAGATTCGCTTTAGAATTTTCAATATATTGTCGCTCTGACCACGTAACGTAATAGTACGAGAAAGTGATGGGTAACCCTGCTACTTCACGCACACATTTGCGCGTGTGCAGATAGCACCTTGCTGTATGTAGTAGTAGTAGGTAAATAACTTTCGACTGTTGTATGGAGTGTCCGGGGAGTGCTTTGGGATAAGAACAACGTATATGATGTTGTCTAATATTTATTATACTAAAAAACTTGCTGCATTATGTATATCCACGTCTACAACACTGGCATATATTATGGCAAACTGTCTTACAGCAATCAGAATTTTTATTGTATGAAATTTTAATTTTCAAAAAGGACAGGCGTTTATGTCGAATCGCCGACGGCACGTTACTATTTACTAAAATATAAAATAATTGTTTTTTTCAACAACGTAACGAATTACTCTTTCTAAAACTAATTTAGTTTTACGCCCAACAGAATTAGTAACAAAATTATAAATTGTATTAAACATTTTTCTGATGTAATAGAATTATGGTAGCTACCTTATATAAGCCATGGAATCACAAATTCATTCGTAATTTTGTAACAAAAACTCATTTAAACTACATAGCCCGTTCACATGACAGTCACATGTGACACAAACTGAAGAGATCAAACGCCATAGTATGAATCATAATTAGATATCTAAAACATAAACAAAGATGTTAAAAAAAAATTTAAACCGCAATTCGATTAAACTTAGAACAATTCACATTTTGCGATATTTATTATTACTTAATTCCGTTTAATACAAGAATTGTGATAAAATACTTAGGTTGTAAATAATTTCATGATACCCGTAACACAATTGGGATCAAAAACATTTTTTGTGCCGCCATTTTATCACGTCATAGATGTCATTCGTGCTTCGTTTCTCGAATTCGAATGTTCTCGCGATTATTGCGTGTTGTTGCTAAAGTTTTTTGTTTATTGGTAATATTTTAAAATATTATATAAGTTAAATTGTAGAAAATGAGAACCTCCTTTTCCAATTCCGTTAGGAATAGAAGGTTTAGCACACCTCCATTCACCCTTGGACAATGACATTTCTGTGTTTACATTTTGGAGATCTAATTATGTTTCATACTATAGGTAAATATTGTCGCCTCATGGTAAAAACCTTACTGATATTTGTTGAAGAAAAACTATAAACGTATGTAGAGACATACAATTTAACTAAATAATTAGTTATCTTTAGTGACCTAATTAAAATATTTTTTTATGATACCAACCGAACAAGTTGTGCACATGTTGGTAAGCCACCTGTCCATAGCAGTTGTACAGCCACTCAGAGCTTTAAATCGCAAAGATCTCAGGGACTCTGACACCGTCACCGTCACCCTGAGACAAAAATTGACACGTCTCATGTGCCTGTAATTTGACCAGTCCTTACCTTTCAAAAGCGGAACGCAGTAATACTCACATTCTGCTTGACGGCAGAAATAAGGTGGCAGTACTTCTCTGGGCGAACTCTACCAGGAGCTCTACTACTACTAATCTACTCCTTGTTAATATTTTAAAAATAACCCTGTATTTTTCCTTGCCCTTTCTTGGATCAGATGCGTGCGATAAAGCGCATGAACCGTGTGGACGGGCCATTAGCCAGTAAATATTAAATACGTTGATAAACTTTGTTGTTCATACAAAGTATGTCTGATGTATCATACTACATAAGTAGAGATGTCTTTTTTAAAGAAATTTATTTCTCTTAGGAATTGAAACTATTTTTCCGGAATTAAATCGCGTATATGGTCACGGTTGACTATAGGACCTGTAAAGGGCCCGAAACGTCGGTTTGTTTGAAAAAACAAATATACGCGATTTAAGTCCGGAAAAATAGTTTCATTTCCTATGTGTAACAATCGCGAAAACCTAAGAACTCGAATTTATTTCTCTATTAGAACACCCTTTAAAGTTAACGGTAATTCCACAAGAACTTATTATTATCAATTATTTTGTAACACAAATTCCTATCGTAACAAACAAGTTTTTCTAAATGTATACTGCTTCTGTTTTACTTCCCACGCGAACTTCAAGAGCTGTAAAATTGCGAATTTTTAGGAAGATGTAGTTCAAAAACTGTTCTAAATGTTAGATTTTCGTATTAAGAAGTCTTGGGTATTTTAAAGATAATCCCGTATAAACAATTTCAGACGAATGCGCGCGCATATTCAATTGTTTTTCTGGTCAGTTTTAAAGTGACCGGAAGATTATTCCAACGCCTTCAAAATTGAACACATGATTGTATTTTTCTCTATTGAAACCACATACTGTTATTATTGTAAATGCTACCTTATTGTCTTGCCAGTTGTGTTCAATTCTGCACGCGCTGAAGCGCCTGTACTCCGTTATGACCTGAACCATTTATAATGACTATGTAATTCCAATACTACCCTATAAACTAAAACATATTTAGTCATGTATAGATCTCTAAGGCTGAACATATCTTATGCAAGTCTTAAAATGGTTGTAATCCTTTCTTTAATAGCTAATCATTATTTAGTCATTAAACTTAGTTTAGTCAGTCCTATTCTGCCTTTATAAACATCACTATAGAGTTCTGCATTTCACTGCTTTGCATGCCTTCTCTACATTATTTCATTTTCAATCTTAGGCCGCCCACGCAGGCCGTGTATTTTAGAACTCACCCAATGACAGATTTTGAACTATTGTTGTCACTGTTGAATTAAATAGAGAGTGAAAGAGATGACAATATTTTTATATCTGTTGATTTAGTTTAGGTTGACAATTGGGATCCCAGAATCGACAACAATATTATGAGTGAAAAAAATGTTTTCATTGGCGCATTGTCAGAAACTATAATTAGTATACGTACATATTTTCTATAAAGTGAATTTAAACATTAAGGCAATGGCATAGCGGTCATTTTGCAATTTAAACATTATATAGTTTTGTTTGTGTACTCAGTATACTACAAAACAATTATTTTTAAAGTGAATGTGAGTATCGTAAAAGTTAATTTTATGATATAAATATCGTCATATCGAAGTCGATTCTGACGTATACGTTTACTAAAACTAAATTGATTTAGACAATGTTTAAAAATATTAAGTACAGGGTTACATTTAGCTAAATTCATCAGTGTAAAAGGTAGTTCTGGGAAAAAACAGGAAGCGTTGAAATTATACAGCTGAATTGAAATGAGTGTGGCTATGGGCTAAGGTTATTTTTATAGATGATGTCAATTTTACACTGGCTTCCCTAAAAAAGGCAAAAAAATAGTACAGAGTATTGGAAAACCGTCATTTCAAAAGTCATTCATCCCCTAGTTTGCCACCCTTAGAGGTGGAATATTTTCTTCAAATTTAAATGGGACCACATCTGAGGTACCCTCTTTCCAACAAAAAGTATCATCAAAATCGTTTCTCAAATGTTATCGCGTAACATGCATACAAAAAAAACATGCAATCGAATTGAGAACCGCCTCCTTTTTTGAAGTCGGTTAAAACTACCTATCATACGAGTGTTGTGGCCAGTGTCAACGCAGCTACTAGTAACCTTAGTAATTAAAGGTTTATTTGACATTTACTTACGTCATTTTCTACTGCCATAAAAAATTTAGTCTTAATAAATACACACCAGAATCAAAATTTAGTTTTAATAAATACACACCAGAATCGGCGCTTTCGTTTATTTAAGTGATATTATCATAGACTGCTATAATTTACTAGTTCAAATTATAATTAAAAAGACATTTTTATCGATTATTATGGATTAGATGTAGTGACGCATTATATTTATTTAATTTGTTTTTTATATTTGAAATAAGAAAACATTTTTTTTTATTTCAAAGACGGTTTGTAAATGAAAATAACTCTGTCCTCATTGTCATAACTAACGCATTTGCGTTTCAGTAACTTTCGACATATTGCCACCTAAAAACTTGTTTCTTTCAAAAATGTCAATTACGCAAATTTAGCTTAACAATAAAAGTGAAATAAGACACGAAAAACCGCTTATAGGGAGTTGTAGATCTTGTTTCGCTGATTCCAGATGTGTTAATAAGTCAATGTCGCTGAAAATTTCAATTGCGTTAGTCACAGGCCTACCGATTAACTGAGTCAATTCCTGAGGTAGCTGCGCGGTGCGGGAGGAGTGACAGTTTACGTAACAGCTATGTCCCGCTGCACACGCGATAATTTTAACAAGATTTTTCTAACGATATTCCATAAAAAGTTGATTGAAATAATCTCAGTTCATAGTACTAAATAAACCGACCTCAAAAGTCATTCATCCCCTAGTTTGCCACCATTGGAAGTGGAATATTTTCTTCAGATTTAAATGGGACCACTACTAAGGTACCCTCTTTCCAATAAAAAAGGTATAATCAAAATTCGTTCACAAATCGACCCCTGCTACTTAAAGTATCGTATGTCCAAATTGCCAAGTTTACAAGGGAGCGTTTTAAAATTCTCCGTTTTATTCGACAAAGCTCGTTACTCACATAGAGTGATCATCTAATAGATCATCTAACCGGTATCTAAAATTTTATAATACTCTATGTGAGTAACGAGCGTTGCCTAATAAAACTGAGAAATGCTAAAGTCACGTGTTATGCTTAATTCAGTGAATTCAGGCAGCCCTGTAAACTTGGCAATTTCAACATACGATACTTTACGTAGGAGGGGTCGAAATGTTAAATGCCAATGTTATCGCGTAACATACATACAAAAAAAACATACAACGGAATTGAGAACCTCTTTTTCTGAAGTCTGTTAAAAAGTGCCACCACCAAATTAGTCTTTTTTTATGACTTAGCCTTATGTATATTATGACTTGACCCCACGACCATACTGCACCGTAGTAATGCTCTTACCAGCTGAGTTACGGGTCAAGTTACCGAGTTGTCGAAGTTCTCCTATGTGTGTTTGTTTAAAATCTGTACTGGGTTTAAGATCTGTGTACTGGGTATCGGCATTCTGAGCCGCTAGTGACATCTAGTGAGAGATTTTAGAACCTTCTTCACCATCTTGTCCGTCGGGTCGAAAATTAATTAATCATAATAAAAACTAGCAGAGTTGTTTCATAGAATAATCAACTGCCTCCATGGCCGAACGGTTACCATGCCGGACTACCCGCAGAGGTCCCAGGTTCGATTCCCGGGCCGGGAGAAATATTTGTATGACCTACGTTTATTTCTCTGGTGAGTTTGGATGTAATTTGTGGTCACAGGGTCTCACTAGTGCGGAGCTATGTAGAGTGTGAGCGTTATTATTATTATTATTAATCAAAAAGCTACATCTACGTCAGTTGAAGCACCTATGGAGGTGCTGGCTGCGGTGACGGAGGTTCTAATATCTCTCACTAGTCAATTGTTGTGAAATGATATTTAAAAAATTTCATTGATAATTGAGATTTATTGACAAACCACATTAGCACATTTTTCAATCAACCTTTTATTGAATATCGTCAGAAAAATCTTGTCGAAATTAGCGCGACATAAAGATCTCGGGGAAGCAACCGCGCAGCTACCTCAGGAACCGACTCAGTTAAAACAGCAGGCCTGTAAGGACGGCAGAACTGTACCAATAGGTATCGTACCGTATTTACTCATGTACTTGCCACTGCTGGATACAGCGCTTCGATCATGTGTTTCCACTATGTTACTAGTGATTACGTAAACTTAAAATACAATTTTCTATGGCAACTTGTACAGCGCCCCTAGCGGGCACAAAATGTATTGTTTCGTAAATAATTTACGCTTTCATTAACAGCAACTGTCATTGTAAAATATCTCAATTGACCAGGGCCCCAAGTCTGCTAATGTTGAATAATCGATAGAGTGTCAATGGCATGATTTTGTACGTTTGCAATTTTTCGGTATTCTGCTCTTGGCGAATAGATGACATGTCGGTAGCGCAGTCTAGTAATATTAAATGTCGCACACCTCATGAAAGAATAGCGTAAGTGGAGTTACGTCAAAAACGTTTATTGTTCCATTAGATACAGCAAAATATAACTTATGGAGATGCCACACGGTGCGTTGAAATCAATGCAGTTGCGACGACGTAACGCCCGTGTGGCATCTCCCTAACCCACGTCCTCTCCAATTCTTGTAACTCTGTCGAATAATACTATAGATAAAGTTACAAGAATTAGAGAGGATGTGGGTTATATTTTTCTGTATCTAATTGAGTAATAAACATGTTTGATTTAGCTCCACTTATCCACTGTGAACAGGCAATAGGTACTATCTCAATTTTGACAAATTTAAAGGATGGAGAAAAAAATTGTTTGCGTCATTTATATAGCATCCGGTTTATTAAATAAAAATACGTAGGTTTTAAATATTTTTATTACACGTGTATGTATGTACATTACGTACTTTTATTTAATAAACCGGATGCTATATACATGACGCAAACAATTTGTTTCTTCATCCCCTGTAAAGTTGTCAAAATTAAGATAGTGCCGGTTGCTAGTTCACAGTCGTTATGCCATTCTTCCATGAGGGGATGGTAGGGGGTGATATATTGAATTTGAGCGCCAAATTGCAGGATAAAATTAAGATATTTTTAGTAATTTCCGTGATAGTTTTTGTAAAGCAACATCGATCGATAGTAATTGAATGAATTAATGCCATCGCAGTCATTCCACTGCCACACTATTGAGACTCAACTGCCATACAAGTAAATTTTAGCAGAGTAAGTGTGAGGCCAGACGAGCGTAATTTTGTGAGTTGTGTAGATTGCGCTAAATTCGGATTCACATAAAAGTACGGTTTGTTTCACACGACGACGCAAAATGAGTTATCTGCCGACTCACGGCCGTAATGACGACTGACTTTCGGTCGCATCGTGGGACGGACTGGCGCGGGTGGAGGTAGGGGTGAGAGTAGGGGTCACTTTGCTATAAACGCTTAAAAAGCACCTGAATAAAATACGTTCGTCTGGCGCTCACAATAGAATTACGGTCGAGCGCAAACTTGGGGATCAAAACAATTTGGCAGATATTTAGTTTGTACTGTTATTTTCACGTACGTTATAAAAATCTTCTATTATTTTAACAAATTGATCAATTTTATTTGCCAATGTGCGTTTTAGCATAGTATAAATAAGACAAGTAGTGCAACACCCGCCTTTTCAGTGTCGCGATTTATACCCGGCAAAAAAAGTTGCATTTCATATATGTAACAATCGCGAAAATCTAAGAACTCGATAAGTTCGGTTATTTATTTCATAAACGTAACCAACATTCAGTCCAATGTCGATAGAATATTTATCGACTGCAATCACTAGCATAGGCAACACTTTTGCGCAGTGAACTGTCATTTTACTCCATCTTCAAAAAAGACGAAATTATAACGTTTCTATAAAGTTACACTACTTGTCTTATAATATGATTTTAGTCAGTGGCGTAGCGTGGTTTACTGTCGCCCAGGGTCAACAAAAGTAGTTCGTTCGGGCAGGCTCGGCTCGATTGTGTATTTGTGTTAGCCTGCCGCCGCCCTATAATATATAATTAAAATTGTAGAAAATGAAAACCTCTTCCAATTCCGTTAAATATAGAAGGTTTAGCACATCTGCATTTGACAAAGACATTTCTTTGTTTACCTTTTGGACATCTAATTTTGATTTATACTATCCCCCGCGCTACGCCACTGGTTTTTGCGTTATTTTTATATCTGATTATGAACATTGAGCCATGATGCCTAGTCATTCTTTTAACTGCAAATCCTGGGGCTATGAAGTCAACGCCAAAACTCATGATGCTTATTTACTTAAAAAAAAACAACTTAGTTTCACCATCGAACAAGTAGTACATAACGAGTAAGGTCGCGTTCCCATTATATCGTGACGATAGATAGTGGTGCAGTTTAAAGTGTCGTGGCGTGTATATTTAAATGAAGATGTTCACGTATAGTACAACACGATAAACTGTCGTGTACTACCACTTTTTAACGTTACGATGACAGTATGTCGAGACAATGGCAAGAGCTAGAACGACAGTCGTCTGACGACAAATAAACCGTCACTATAAAAATGTTAGAACGAATAATCGTAGCCACTATTATTGTCACGTTTTATTTATCATTGTCTTACATATCTGCTAACGACAACGCGACTGCCGTAAACCGATAAATAGTTATCACGAATTAGTGGGTAAAGCTAGACACGACAGTCGTTCAACGGTAAAATAAACGTCCACGACACAGACACGACAGATAGTCGTGATATGGGAACAGGCTAGACGCGACAGTCGTCCAATGATAATTAAAACGTTACGACATAATGAGATCGCGCCCTAACGAAGTATTGAGTGCGTTGTTTGTTATCCAGAATAATATGCACTTCGAATTTTGACGCTGACTTCAAGAAATTCGTGTCATAGGCTTTACTACCATAGACTAGACACAAATAAGCTTGTCGCGACTGAAAAAAAGTACTATTCTGCATACTGTAGACGTTTACAACCTGAAGAAGATAGTGAATTAATATCAAATTTCTAAATCCATTCGCGGTTTCAATTTAAACAAAAAGTACAGGAATTCGTTTCGTATTATTCGTGCGTGAGCCTTTGGAATATTTAGGTACTTTATTTCTTGAATTCATCGGTGAATTTTTTGTCACGATTGGACGCCCTAGGCCCGAACCTACTGGGCCTTAGGGCGAATCCGCCACTGCTCGATGAAAGTTACTGACTTGGAGGGTGGTTTTTAAGACGACGACAGTGCTGCCATGCTTTCGAATCAATTTCATCGTAAAAAATATGACTTGGGTCCGATTTTATAGTAGTTTCATAGTTGACGGCGATTGCTGCCAACTTCCACTGCAGTCTGTAGCATTATTCTGAATAGTACCTTTAGTTCGTGCATAATTTAATTTAATAAAATCCGCTAAACTTGTCTCTAACCTTAGGTGGTAAAGCTGGACTGGGGTCACTAGAAATTACAGATATTCACTTAATACAATAGAAACAATTTTCATTGTATTTATTTTATGAAGTCGGCCATTGATGTATATATTTTAGTGAAAAATATCTTGCAATATTTTCTTCTTATGTACGGCTAGGGAATATTTGCAGCGGCAAATACGTGACTAAATTGCGCGCGCGCAATGATAACACAGATAATTTGTGAAAATGGCCAGATATGGCGCTTGGAATGCTTTTGAACGTCACGCAGATGCGCTCGCGTAATTAAGTAGCTTATTTTCCGCTAGGTAGACATATACTAGCCTAAGTAGTCGTTAAATCTAATTAACTTATTTAGTTATGTAATTTAATAATAAAATATCCCAGATATAGACGTGACACTGTACCATGTGATGAGTTAAAACCAAGTTACTATGATGCCGAGATCAAGACAACAGCGGTAGTGTGTAGGCCAAGCTCAAATAAAGAGCGCCAGAACTGGCGCCGCCTAATCAGAAACGGCGTAAAGCGAAAGAAAGCCCTGTATTTAAATTTGACATATTTAATTAGCAGACACGATTATTTAAATAGTAACATTGGTAAATGTTTGACAGATAATTCGCAGAAACAGAACTCTTAAATGGCAACACTAAACCGTAAGCAGTACACAGTTACGAATATTGCTTTTACACCTAGAGATAAAATGACATTTCGGACTGTCATTTCTCGGATTCGGAACTTATACGAATAGGACGTAGTAAAAACCGAAAATGCCACTGAGTTGTGTTTCCCCATACGCTAACCTGCTGTACACTAAGCGTCAAAATAACGTATTCGTTTAGTGATTAGTGTAACTGATATCTGAATATTTAATTTTTTTTAAATAACCTCGAAATGAATTTATAATGCAGTTACATTTTCAGACGAAAACGTTTTAAATTAAAACTGCACTTTAACATCATTGACATTAGTTTGCTATTTACACCTGTGCCGAGGTCCTTTGATATTAAATTTTTAGATATATGAACAACACTGCATCGCATTAAAAGAAAAAACAACGCAGCGCCCGCGCAGAATGATCCATTATTGTAACTTATATAATTTAAAGTTTTGGGATATTTTGTTTACTACGTACAAGGTGTCAAAAAGATTAATTTTATTACAATACATTTCTGTTACGTTTCTTATGTATCAACCAATAAAGTGTTAAACATAAACTAAGTAGACATATGTAAAAAAGTCTCGCACGAATATATCCACGGAGTAGTGGTCTCTGTACTTTTCTAATATAAGGCGTGTCGGAATCAGCATATGTTTTATCGTCAAGGAATGAATAAAGAAAGAAAAAATAGCGGATTTTTATATGCAACATGTGTGTTACATATTAACAGCTAACCGAAATTGTAAAGTCATACTGCCCTGCTTGCCATAACTAACGCATCGCATTTCGGAACTTTCGATATATTCGCACCTAAAGCTTTGTCATCTAAAAAAAGTCAATTACGCTGATTTCACTTAACAATAAAACTGAAACTAATTTAGATAATAAAAAACCGATTAGATGGGGTTGCAGATCTTGTTCGCTGATCCCAGACATGTCAATAACTCAATTTCGTTAAAAATCCGATGTACTTACGATATGGATG
Source organism: Hyposmocoma kahamanoa (assembly GCF_003589595.1). Taxonomy (NCBI): domain Eukaryota; kingdom Metazoa; phylum Arthropoda; class Insecta; order Lepidoptera; family Cosmopterigidae; genus Hyposmocoma; species Hyposmocoma kahamanoa. The sequence continues at coordinate 2,006,096 of NW_020653732.1, read as the reverse complement.
GCAGAATATGCAAACCAACCCTATTTTTCGTGACCATAGCCCGAAACGTTGGTTTGTTTGAAAAAACAAATATATTTTATGTAGATTCGCAAAAATAGCTTCATTTTCTATGTAAAACATTCTTGAAAACCTAAGAAGTCATTACGTACATTATATAAAACTAATTGATGATTTATGTTTCATTTAAATATGATTTTATTTCCAGACTTAAAATAAGTCTTTAGTATGATTTAAAATCTAATGAAGGTATTTTATTCTTTGATGTAATGATGATATTTGAAGACGATAAAGAATTCTTTAAAAATTATTTCGCCATTGTTCTTTATTTTTTGAAAATACCTTTTGAGGTCATTTACATATGGCAGTTTAATGTGGCGGCATTTTTCTTCTTCATCGTCTTCTTGGATATCGTCGGAGATAGTGCAAATCCGCGTATGTAGCATTGGTAAAAGGCGCGTATCTGCACTGAACCAAATTTTACAGGAGAGCCCTCCACTAACTAAAACGCTTATTTGAAACGGTTATTTGACCATTTGACACTTAGCCGCGGTTTAGTTAGTGGACGGCAGGATTTAACGTTATTACTTTGTTATTTCAATGGCTACGACTTTCATTTTTGCATTAATTTATTGTCTATGGACTGATAACAATAGATATCACGCTAACTTTTGGATGCCACGACATATACGCGGATTTGATTTGGTAAATTACCGAAATGGAAACTCATAATCCAATGCCAGTTACGAGTATCCAGTGCTAGTTACGCGTATCCAGTGCTAGTTACGCGTATCCAATGCTAGTTACGCGTAATTTCATTATCCCCGACGATATTGATGGTTTCGATCCGAGTTTTACGCTAATAATTTAGGGATTTCGCAAGATTTGCTATTGAACGATTATTGTAGGAGTACAATGTGATAACAAAGTTCCAATAGGAGTTGAGACTCGTTTGAGCAAATTCTTTTTCTATATAATCTTTGTTGACACCTGTACTGTGTATTATAAACAGTGTGATTCCGTGTGTGTGTTAAACGGTAAATAAATATAGATAGACTGAATTCTTTTCGATTATATTATAATGTCTGTACATAGAGTATGGAATAAATACGTTGACATTTGCAATATCTATATTTGTTTTATTTTATCATATATGAAATCCTAATTAATATAGTCTGAGATTGTAACAGCATTACCATCTACTATACCAATACCACGGATTTATATATTTCATAAACTGGACCGCGCACTTCAATATACCAATATTACAAATTTACACATTGGGTTACGTTAAGGTTTATTTTAAGAAAAAGCAAAAAACCGAGTCACGTGAGATAGCTCGAAGTAGTGATCTGTCCTTGTCTAACATGTTGCCAACGCTAAATATAATCGTCTGAAATAGTGGCTAGTCTATTAAATTTTTTAAATTTTGGTTAAATAAATATTATTAGTTTAAAGGTAATATGCTTTTACTACAATAATACAAAAAAATATATATCTACAATGCAACCTTCTATTATGAAGTAGCATATCAAATAAATATTGGTATACTTATTTGATATGCTACTTCATAATAGAAGGTTGCATTGTCATTTGTATTATGAAATAATATTAGTAGTTTTGTTTATACGCCTATGTATAACCAAAACTAATATTATTTCATTTTAAAAAGCCACATTTAAAAAAGTTAAGAACAATATGGCTGGCTGATATGTGAATTTGGAACCACTATTGGAAAGAGACGCATTACTACTTTGAAGCCTCTCACTTGCCT
>NW_020653732.1:1934703-1969325 GCF_003589595.1 Hyposmocoma kahamanoa | reverse complement strand
TAAAAACATACTTATGAATATACTTTTATTATAGTATGTGATGTCAAAATTAAATTTTATACTTACGTTCCATGCCATTGTCTCAACAATACTCTTGGCCTCTGCCTTGCTAGACCCTGTGGCTTGTGCCAACAGCCTCCCATTGATGGTGAGGGAGAAGCAATTGTTTACGTATGAGCTACTTAATTCTAGATTGCACGCTTGGCAGCTGGCTGGAACAATGAAGGGTTTATCATTTTTGACACAAGAACTTAAATAATCTCAGTACAGAGTATAAAAAAGAAAACATACAGTATGTGGAACACTCAAAAGTATATGGAATTATTTATAAAATTATTTAATTATATATTTATAAAAGTATTTGGCAGTAATTGTTTCGGACGGATGTCGGACGGAGATCGAGAGTAGACCCCCAGATTTAAGCCCAAAGCCTCTGCTTGCGAGGCAGTAGGTCAAATCTATTAGGCTACGTAGAAGAATTTATTCACTTCAATTCAAAACACGTGTCCCAGCACTATACTTCACTGTCCTTTTATAATCTATACTGAAAACCAACAACATGTCCTCAGGAAACATTGTTGCATTGATCCCGGAGGATAAACTTAGCTAGGCTATGATAAATGTTAATGAAGATGTTAAAACTTACATTGTATATTAGTAAATTTGCTAGTCCATGGTCGAATCAACAACACCATCCATCCAAAAGCAGTATTGAACATGCCGTCATGAAAATGCCGTATGTTCAAACATTTCACTTTTAACATATCTTTAAGATATTCATTTGCGTCTATCACTTGCGAAGATTTCTTCTCATCGGTTCTTAATCTATCATTATTGGAGTCTACAATTCCTGTATCACTGTCAAAATCCGAATTTTCTTGAATCAACTGTGTTTCGTTACTAGGGTTTGCGGCGACGAATCCTTGTGGTACGAAGCTAATTTTGGCAGATTTTGAAGACTGTACGTCTTCAACAATTCCACCCTTTCGTTTGATGCCACGGGCTCTGTCTTCAGCGGCTGTTGATGCTGATACAAATGTGCGTTTCAATTTGTTGTTACGTGAATTTCTATATGCTTGAGCTATCTGAAAATTTAGAAACAAGAATGTTAGCGATGTTGAATAAAAATAGTAAAAAGTCAGATCAACAGGCAATGACAAAGCACATGATCTAGCCAGAAAAGGGTCGGAGACGGCCGCTATAAGTCCAAAAACCCTTAGTGTCCCTCCCCTACAAATGGTCCAGCACAACTACACACAAAGCTACAAAATCTTCTCATAATAACAAATGGTTACACAATGGGTAGTCCCTTACGGTTTGTAGACAGGCGAGGAAAGCACTCCCAATGCTCACAATAACAGATTGAAAAACTTGTTATGGCTTCTGGCTAAGCAGTCCGCCCGGTCTCTAATTAACGAACTCATGGTGTATCGTGCCATATTGGAGCCGATATGGCTCTATGGCATTCAGTTATGGGCTTTTGCCTCCAAATCAAACATCCAATGCCTTCAAAGAGTCCAAAACAACATCCTTCAAACTATCAGTGGTGCCACATGGTATACTAGGAACACTGAAATCCACGAATACCAGGAGATTCTAACGATTGTAAAAGTGATGGATATATATAGACATGACGTGTATAGAATGGACGTATGTAAACACAAGAATCAGCTCAATACTGGACCGAATTCTCTCGCTGAAGATCTGGTTGATGGTGGCAACAACAAGAGACTGAAACAACAGCACGTGTTTGATGACTAGGAGAGGCTGAAGCAGTTGCTTCCTCTCTCTCAAATGCCAAAAATCACTGAAACAATTTAATTATAGTCTAGCTACTGATTGTAAATAATAATAAAAAAAAAGGTAATTGGTGTTGTTTAGTACATTATTATTATCGCTTTTGTTTATATTGTCTCATTCTTTGACTGTCTTTAATTACATTTATGAACCGAAATCAGATTCTGCCATTGTCTATGTTGGAAGTTTCAGTGCCATGATGGGACAAATTGCCAGTTGTTGAAACAATTTAGCAGTTATTAAGAGAGCTATGGAAAGAGCGATTGGCGGTTGATGAAAGGTTTTTGCATTGGTGCAAATAATTAGTTGCTTAGTATTTAGTTGGAAAAAATATTCTAGCTTGTATTGTAGTCGGAATACAGCAATTATACTCTGTACAACCATTTATTTTACTTTTGGCAGCTCGAATACTATTCAATTAGTGCTGTCTTAAGGCATTACCAATTCAAAAGAAGTTTTAATCATGAGTGTGAGCGGGTTCATATTCATGATTAATTATTAATTAATGTTACAGAGGATTCAAGTGATGATTCCAGTTCATATAGAGAGAAATTCATTATAATAAATATTTAGAACGTATTATATTTTAAATTTATATATTAATTTTAATTACAATTTATTAGGCAGGTACCAAAATCTATACAACGGAGAAATCAACTTGAACAATGTTTACATAATCTGTTGGCTCGATGAAAATATTGAAGCTAAAGAGTATGTTGCTTCATTACGATAAAGAAAAAAATAGCGTCTATTTAAGAAGTATTGCATTTTTTGTCTACAGTTGTCTATCTTCTTCATCTTTTAAATGTTATGGCCCCAACAAAGTAATCCATGACGCCAATGTCAAGTTGAGGAACACACACGTTTTTACTCAAAAATTGACTGGTGAATTTCAACAACTTCAACTTCAACTCTTCACAAAGAGGATAGGCAATTTGAGGCGGCGTGCATGGATTGACTCGGGATTCCTTAAAACGGGCCGATACGGGTATTTTAGTTCGAGATTCGTATAATTTCGCGTTTTAATCTTCGATTAAGGCACAATAGCACTATCCTGTTCCACTTTAAACTAGATTTCACAAAATAATTGAAAGTCAAAATAAAAACGACACTTTTCCCTCCAAAAGGTCCAGAGCGAATCGATGAGAATCTATAAATCTATAATGACAGCGAACCTACACAGACTATAACAGAGACAAACTTTTTTTTTAATAAATTTACACAGCACATGCACAAAGGGAGAATGGAGAAACGTTAGGAGGAAGTCGATATTAATGTGATGGGGGATTTTATGAGGGAGGATATACAATAACTACAAAGACATTTGACATAAGCAAATGTTAAACAAATTAATCAACATAGTTACTGATTATCGACATAGATTCTATATTCATTTTAATTTTTTTATATACAATAATTGATAAACAAGCAATTATCTATCTTCTTATAAATGCTATGGCTCCATCGAAATAAACGATGATTTCGCCGATATCAAGTAAATATTTGTATGTGCGGTAGTTTTGTAAAAATGTGACTTCTACTTTAAAATGTTACAACCTCATCGATACCGTATCGATGAACCCGCTAATGCCAAGTTGAGGAACGACAACATAACGCATTAAAATTAAAACAATTTAAAAAACAAAACAGCAAGTCACAATGAATATAGGCCAAAATAAGTGGTTGTATTTACATCATGAGAGAGCCCGGCCACTTCCTGCATAACTTCAGTTGGATATCTACATCCCAATAACTCCATATTTGCAAAAACTCTTGCTAAACACACTAATCTTTGTTCAGGATAGTCAGTTTTCCATTTTTCCATAAACAGCTTCCTTAAATGCCAATGTTCCTCACTTTCATGCTCTTCCCGGTGACTTTCTACATCCCAATCGACGTTAAAAGACATTTTTATGTATTGTACAATGACTTGAAATCAATTTTTAGTCAAATATATTTACAAAAACAGAGAAAATGATCGGCTCTAAACCAAGAAACATTTTATTGAGTTGACATATACGTTTTTTTTCGTTGTTTGTTTTGGCCTTGAAGCTTAGCATTGCCATCGATTCAGTTTTTCCGTTTAAAGCTTGGAACATCGCTCGGTATCGGTCAGAATCCTGTTTTATAATTATCCGAAAAATTTCAATAATGGAATTTTCCTGAAAAATTCCCGAAAAATTGAAAAAATATAATTTGGAAGTTCTACATTTACAAATACTTTTGAAGTTTTATTTAGCGTAAACTGTAAAATAAACTTGTTTAACTAAAAAACGCTTATTAGAAAAACGATATTTATCTTTGACGATTTTACAACAGTGAAAAAATCCAATAGAATGGCTCCATCGTTTTCGTTCAATAACTTTAACTTTTGACAGGTGTCAACGTAAAATGCGGAAAAATATTTGAAAAATAAAAAAATTATAACCGTCAATGCGCATAATAACCGCTTAAGTATTTTAATAACCGGCAATCTATCTCACCACCGCACTAAGGATCGTATTACTCTACTCAATGCTCAAGTCAGAATTTGATCAGACTTGAGTATGATTTCAAGCACTGGAAATTCGACCCTAATGACAAGGACTTGAGTATGATTTCTAGTGCTTTGAATCAAACTCAAGTCCGGACTTGAGACTTGAGTAGAGTTCTAGAATACGACTCTAGGTCCTTAATAAATTAGTCTTTCAACCCTGACGGTAGCGAAATCGTCGCGCAAAACCACGGAGCCATAGATACAAAAGTTGAAGTTGAAATAGTTGAAAAATATTCGGAAAAATACTTAAATTTCTGAAAAATATGATTTTTAAGTGGAAATGTTTCCATGACGCAATGAAATTTATTCCTACTAGTCAATGTTTGGCTTTTGAGGTTCCTGCTTTGAAGTTAAAGAATCAAGACCCAAATTTTGCTTAATTTTTGAGCTTGCATTTGAAGGTAAAAAATATTTTGGTTGAGAAATATAAACTCTCTTTGGCAATAACGAGCAGCGTGTGAGTTCTGGCAATAAGTTTGTTCTTACACAGTAATATGATTGTTACAAAGGGTCTTGATTCAAGTTCAAGTGCCACTCTAAAATTTTTGACAACATAAGTGACAAAATACTAGTTACAAATCGCAGCTATTCGAGTAAAATCGAGTATGCACTCCACTCCATAGCATTTTCAAAATATTTCGTTAATGTTACGTCAAAAATAGAAAAAACATAGTTAAAATCATGTTAAAATTGAATTAACGGAAACGATTTTTACGCGAAAAATGTTATGTTCTTACACAAACACTTTGTGCGTTACCATTAATAACTTATTGTGAAAGTAAATGCTTGATTTCACATTGTTTCCGCCGACAAAATATCTACAAGAACTTTGTAGAAAAATTCTTGAAAACAGTGCTTTAATGTAATCGTGACTATAAACAATGGAGACCCATGATAGCGCCGACTACGGGTTACAAACCAAAGGTCAAGAAACATCACGTAAAGGGCATCGTAAGAGAAACAAAGTATCAAATTTACACGCTCGTTTATGCCCAAATTTCGACTTAAGAGACACTTTAATACCGGAAAAAGACAATCCGTATGCAAACACATATCTTCAAAGGCATAGTCAAGAGGAATTAGATCCGAAAACAATGGATTTTGCTACTTTAGTAACATTTTTGCATCCCACATTTATTAAGGACTACCTCCGGAAAATACTAAATTTTTTTAAAACTAACCTATGCGAAATGAGTTTTCCCAACATCGCACCGCACAAGGAAGAGTTTCTCGTAAGAATAGCTAAGGATAACGTATTTTTGAAATGCTCAAATTTCACTGCAGAATGCCAAAGAACTGGACAAGAAATACTTATGATTTTACATCAAAATAGGCACTATTACAAATGGGAATATTATTATGGAGGCGGAATATGCTTAGACAAGTAAGTACTGTAGTAGAGGTGGGTGATAAATAACGTCATGATGAAAAAATCACCTTGATCCACTGTCAAACAGTAGCACCATGACTCGTTCCGAAGGAATAACGTTCCAAAGTCACATAGGTGTTCCTCCGTTCCAATAGCTATCCCCGTCACTCACATCATGACATACGTATTTGACTGAGCGTGCCACTCGTTGCAGTTCTCTTCGGCGATGGGAGTGAGTGAGATAGGTTGACTTTCTTTGCTCACTCACAAGGGTTGTAGGTGCTTATTACTACTAGAAAGGGCAGATGAAAAAAATCTGCAGTTACTATAAACCTATTTATTAACAAAGTAAAATATTTTTGTATATTTGTTTTATTATGGGAAGAGTTGATATTTTATATTTATGTATCTACTTTGTATGTACTTTGTGTATTCTACTAGAAATATAATTACATTACACTTTATTGCTATTTTTAACGATCCAAAGATTCGCATTAAATAAGTAACAAACAAAATTACATTAAATACAAAAACAAGTTTTTGAATGGAATTGAAACTTATTACAAAGGGAGTAAAAACTTAAATCATTCTATAAAAAACGGCTATAAGTATTAGAAAGAAGCCCCTGGCTAAAACTGTACATCGTGATGTAAGTTATAGGCGTGACAAGGGAACGGAAGTAACAGTCGTGACAAAAAAAAAAGTTTTTGGAACCGGAACGACAGTCACGGCGATAGAAATGTAACACTATTCCCCATGTCTATACTGTAGTTGCTTCCACATTTCTGCCATCTGCTAACTAAAATGTGGCTAAGTGACAAAATATTTTTTAACAAAAACCTAACCTACTTTTAGAGTTTTGAATCTGTTTAATGATACTTCAGCTATGCATTGATAACTGTTTTTAAAAGAGCATTTAGTGTTCTATGATATTTGACCATTTGTCACTTTGCAGATTTATATGGCAAACAGTTATTGAATAGAATTCCCTGCCTGTAGACTCATTCCCTAAATGGTATAACATAGACCTTCTCAAATTGAGACTAAATGGGCATTATTTAGATATGCATACTTTCTTTTTAAAAAAGAATAAAGTTTAACAACCCAGAGATGTCCAGTAGGACCAGCATTTATGGAGCGCGACTTGCGCAAGAGATCAAGATACTACTTGTTCTTGGTACTTGGTGTAATGGGCTGGTGTCTGCAACTCGACGTCAAGGCGCCTATTTCGCTGCATCTGCCATCTTACATGCACACAAATGCGCATGTCCCCACAGTGTCATGCACACAATAAATGAAAAGCGGCTTCACTTCGTTTGTTATGCTCCATCTGCCTATTGTTTTATAATCTGAGACTAATAGACCAACAGTCAAAATAAGAATAAAGAACACAATAATGCAATTACTTTTTTTGACAAAATTTTACCTACTTTCACAATGTATCAATAAAACTGTCTACAATAATTACATGACTATTTAACATTTTACAAAAAGTGGCAAAAAAAACCCTGCAAATGTCATTTTACTCCATCTTCGAAAAAAGACTAGTTGACTGTGAGATGAGATTGAGTACTTGTATAGTATTATATTATTGTGACTACATGTCCAGATTAAGAAACTTGATTCAGAATATTTCAATCTATTTCCAATTTCTTTACATCGATTTTACGATTATTCTGCCAATGTTGAGGTTGATAATCTCAGTACAGAGTACTAAAAATCCGACCTCAAAAGTATGTGGAATTACATCTATTTGCCAAGTTTTATTGAAATATAGTTCGCAACTATACAGGAGATAATAAAAAATCGATTTTCACTACTCAAAGTATATTGAGAGAGAAAAACGCCTTGAATTGGAGAATAGCAAAACTAACCATGAAAAATAATTGCTCCTTAAGTAAAATTTAGGCGCTATTTATAAAAATGAACGTTCATGCGTTATCAGCCACCCTTAGAGGTGGATGATTTTCTTCAAAATGAAATGGGACCACTATGGAGGTACCCTCTTTCCAACAAAAAAAGTATCATGAAAATCGGTTCACAAATACCGGAGTCATCGCGTACCATACATACAAAAAAAACGAAACGTACAGTCGAATTGAGAACCTCATGCTTTTTTTGAAGTTGGTTAAAAATGTTGTTGATTATCTGTTGAGAAGAAGTTAACCATCTACAAAACAGTCCTCAAACCAATTCAGAGTTATGGATTACAACTGTGGGGATCAGCAAGTATGTCATACTTGGAGACATTACAGAGGTTCCAAAATGTTGTGCTCAAAATTCTGTTAATGCTCCATGGTTCACAAAAATGGATGATATTCATGATTATCTGAAAATCCCTACTGTCAAACAGGATATGTAACATGACAAAAGCCTATAAGGACAGAATCTCACGACATGAAAACAGAATTGCACAAGCTCTGAACGAACCTCTAAGTAACAGACGATTGAAGAGGTTCCACATGTGGGACTAAAGGAAGGAGAAATTGGAAAGATAAATATCATAACAAAACAATTGCTCATGGTCCATAGACCGGTCGCACGTTGCAAAATGCATTATAAAAAAAAAGGTTGAAAAAGACACTTCATTATGTGCTGTGACAGAGTTCAAAATGTACATTTCACATTGAACGGCAGACTAGCTTTCGAATTTAAACAGTGGGACAGAAGCCAAAACAACAAAAAAAAGGCAGGTTTGGTCGTTGAAGTATAATTATCTACATTATGATTTTTTCTTTAATTTCAGTGTGTTGGTGTACAAAAAACAGCTTTTGGACCAAACGAAAAATCCGCAAGAGATAAATAGCTTATCAAAGTGGTAAGATGTTCTGCCCTCTTCTGACTTAAGGTTATAACTAACGTTACAGGCAACATTTATCAGTATGTTGTAGTATAGTATAATAACACAAGTAGTCCAACTTCGGCGCGTCAATGCCTACACGTCGGAGCGTCGCGAAAAGAAAAACATGTTAATAATAATCTATGGGTATGCCTCACTTGTACAAAAAATTAAATAATCTAATTTCAAAACAACTACCGATCATTTAATATAATTTTTATTAGAACCAATTTCACTTCCTATAATTTAACTTCATATAAATTCTTATTTGATATAACATTCACATTAAATAATTTTTTTTCCATATAAAGCTCATATTATGTAACAAACATTTCATGTATTGTCAATTTAGATAATTTTTCCGTGGTATGTATATAACACTTTATATAAATAAAAAGTTTAAACCCGACTCGCCATGATACTTGTCTGTTCGATACTAGGAGTGTAATTTAAAATCCGGAGGTGTGGTAGTAGGTTAGGTTAGAATAAGAAAAAGTAGCATGAGACTAGCGAGCGTGCCGCGGCAGCGGCCGGCGAGTGCCAGAAACAAATTTGTTTGCGTTTCCAAAAATGGTTTCAGGCCAAACTGTAATTAATAAAATTAGTATTATCGTTTTTCCGAAATAATTATATTTCTAGATAAAATGAAATTTAGATAAACTGACGTTATGTTAACTGTGGTTTATAACTTATGATCGTTATTAAAAATGAGTGTTAGTGTAAGTGATCGTTATAAAAAATTAAATTATAGAATGTAAGTTTATATCAAACATTCGTTATATGAAGTCATCGAGTATATAACCAGAAATAGAGACGAAATGTCATTTAATTTGTTTGAAAACTATTGTGCCATATCATTACTGTGACAACTGCGCTCCGATTGGCTAGCCCGAATTCGAAACAATTGACGGGTGTCGTCAATGGGTGTAGTCAAATGTTTCACTTCAAATGGACCAGTTAACTTGATCTTTGCTATAATGGACCTAAATTGCAAAATTACATATTTAATATTTAATTACTGATGAAATGTGATTCCGTTTGTTTTGTAATTAGATGTTTTGCTGTTTTTCCCACACCACCGAATAGAACAGCACGGCATTGTTAGAGATATTATCTTCATTACAATGTACACACAGGTCAGTAGTTGGTCTGTCTATATTTCAGTGCAAACTGGAGTTGATAAGAGCTGTATCGCTAATGTATTACTAGGAATATATGGCCCTTATTTCTCTCGACTCGATGTATGAAGTCAATCACTAAGTAACGGAACGAATATATCGTGTGTCTGGTGGTAAGCGACACGCCTGTTCGTATCAGTTGCAGTGCCACTCAGAGCTTTAAATCACAAAGATCTGAGAGGCATTGCCACTGCGCCCGACATCCTGAGACAAGTTGACAAGTCTCATGTGCCTGTAATTTCACCAGCACCCTTCAAAATCGGGACACAGTAATGCTGACATTACTGGTCGGCGGCAGAAATAGGTGAGGTGGCAGTACTTCACTTGTCGAACTCTTTCACAAGGAGCTCTACTGCTATTAGAAAAGTTACCAACAGACCTTACGAATTTTTCTATGCGCTTGTTGCTACTTGTTTTTTGGTCTCTTTCGTAAGGCCTGTTGGTTGGTTCCGTAGCTCAGTTGGGAGAGCGTCAGACACGGTATGCTGGTTCGAATCCAACCGGATCGAACTAATTTTTCTTAACGTTCGACCTTGGTGTTAATAATCATCTATTTTTTAATTTCAGCATGTCTTCAACACCCCAAACCTTGGCGTCAACTCTTGAAGATCTTACCTTGGAAAGGCAAGACATACCTACAAGCTTCAAAATCCAAATGCTTAACACAACGCTTAAATTCATCAAAGATAACACCCGACTCACTTTACAATACCCTATAATGCCTTACCACCAAGCTGCTTATGTATTCTTCCTAATTCAGTCGGGTTATAAAAAGGATACCAGCATCGGTTTTGGCTTCAAATCTTTGTATTCTGCCTTTTACGAAGCTATGAGTGTTGCCAGTGCGCGTTTTGAATTTAATGTTGAGTTTTTTGAGTCGAATAATTGTACTGCGTAAGTTTTTTTCAAATTTATTCTAACTTATTTGTATGAAAGAAATCTGTACCCGTACCACAGTAGGGCTACCATGACAGAGAGTGACTTAAGCGAGGTACTTCTCGCATAGAGATCTTGCGCGAGTTGAGCCCTGCCCTGATACAGTATCAATGGCAGGATTTTGTACGCCTGATGGCGACTGACGGGGCGTGTCGTTAAACAGCTGTACAATTTTCAAGTTTTGGGATAAATTATTTCAATTAGAAATAATATCTCGCAAAAAATGTGCAAAGTTAGATATTCTACTCTAAATTTAGATTTTTATTTTAATCTGTTTTCGGGATTTTATATGATCAGGTAAAGTACATCCTATCATGTACGAAATTGGCATTCTGTGTGTTTAAAGAATGCCATATTATATATACAGGCTGTATATTTGAAAGTGAGACATATTCATACATGTCATAGTAAATCATGTTACAACTTAATATAGATTAAAATAAAATAAGGATATGGGATAGAACAAAAAATAAATCAACAAATTTGTTTTGGAGTGTACATAGGAATAAACCTATTCCCTTTATGCTTGATTTCGAGTGCAATGGGAATACTACCAAGCGAGCGCCGAATGAGACAGCAACAATAACAATGATTTCACATCTCCCTTCCTACTAAAAGCACCTCTTTTCTCTAGAAAATAAAAAACTAAATTACTCACCTACGCATATTTATGTTATGATGAAAAAAGCTGTTATCGAAATGATTACGTTTTAGCTTAATTATGCTAATTATTTTTTACTTCTGAACTATCGTCGAAATGTTTTACGTACTAAAAACGATAAGTTTATGATTTAGTAACTAGTTATCATTTAATAAGAATTGAGGTTTTTGGCGTAGTTAAAAATGTGGGAACATTTCAATAGCTCGTCTCACACTATCACCACTTATAGCGTAAAGTCGCACCATCTCAGTCAATTCAACGTTAGAATAAATATCTATTTTGCACGAGCGAGCGGAAGTACAAATAATTTACGTATCTTCGCTAGACCACGGTCGCGCGTGCACTGTCTCTATGCGCCCGCGCCCCCACCCCCGACCTGTGCTTTGATTTTCGCCGCCGTGCCGCAGCTCGCCATTACGTCGGAGCAATAATAGTGATGTGCATAGGTTTCGATAACTAATGTTGTTCACAAGTAGTAGTCGATAAAAAACAATAAAAAAAATTCAGATTCAGGAATATAACGCACTCTAAGTATATCCCACTTTCAATATACAGCCTGTATATATTGTCATATCCTAAAGTGTATTATATATTTCGACTCATCCGTAGAACAAAGACCGTACGTTTCGTTCGCTGTTCTTAGCTATGGATATCAGATCGACTGTTGATCGATTTTATATTTCCGAAACGAAATAATCCATAAAATTTTGAAAACACCTATAGCTAGGCCTTATTTTGATATGATGAATAATGAGATTATGTATTGATCCTCTTTTCGTTGTATAATCACATTCGACTCTGTTCTTCCGATTTAATTGTAAATATTTTGTAAGATAGTAAATACCATTAAATGGTTTTGATCTAGGTGAAAATGTATGCTACATCGTCGACAAACGCAAACTATTTTTGTATTAAAAAAAAATAGATTTATTTTTCTTCCTAAATCATATTTATTAATTTTGCACTCTTTTTTCGTCCATTACATTAAATTCTCATGCTTGTGTGCTTTTTGCTGCACGGCTTTAAACATCCGTTTTTAAAATTAATTACATAGACAAGCAATTTCTACATTATTAATTATTTTAACAAATTTGTTGCAGCGGAGTGGTACTACAGAAAACGTCAAAAGCAATAATCGAAAATAACTGTAAAACGTACGTACTTATTGTTTTCTATCTAATATTATTATACTGCTCTCGGAATGGAAAAACAATTAACACTTTAAAAAAAAGGAGGTTCTTAATTCGTTTGTATGTTTATTTTTGTATGCATGTTATGCGATACCTCCGACATATGTGAACCGATTTTGATATCCTTTTTTTTGTTAGAAAGAGGGTACCTCAGGAACGGTCCTATTTAAATCTGAAGAAAATACTCCAACTTTAAGGGTGGCAAAGTAGGGGATGAATGACTTGAGGTCAGTTTTTTTATTCAAAATTGAGTTATATTAGGGTTTCTTAACCTTAATCGAACCCGGGACCTCTGCGTGGCAGATCAGCATGGTAACCGTTCGGTCACAAAGCCTTTAATTTTAATTTTTGACCGACTTCAAAAAAAGGAGTACATTCTCAATTTGATTGTTTTTTTTGTAAATGTATGATACGCGATAAGTAAATTATGAATCGATTTTTAACCGATTTCAAAAGGAGGAGGTTCTCAATTCGACTGTTTTTTTTGTATGTATGTTACGCGATAACTCCGGTATTTGTGAACCGATTTTCATGATTCTTTTTTGTTGGAAAGGGGGTGCTTCCATAGTGGTCCCATTTTGAAGGAAATCATCCACCTCTGAAATGAATGTCTAAAAATGAATCTTCATACGTGAACAGCCACCCGGCTGTTCACATATGAAGATTCATTTTTATAAATAGCGCCTAAATTTTCTGAAGGAGCAATTATTTTAATGGTTGATTTTGCTGTTTCTCCAATTCAAGGCTTTTTTCTCTCAATATTCTTTGATTAGTGAGAACCGATTTTTTATTATCTCCAGTGTCAAGTACTGTATAGTGGCGAATTTAAGGATATTTCAATAAAACTTAGGTCGGTTTTTTAGTACTCCGTACTGAGATTATATTTATGATAATACTATTTTGTTAGTCTCAGTAGTGGTCCCATTTAAATTTGAAGAAAATATTCCACCTCTAAGGGTGGCAAACTAGTGGATGCATCCGGTTTCCCGCACTTTCCGGTAACCGATTTGAATAAAACTTGGCAAATAGATGTAGTTCCACAAACTTTTGAGGTCGGTATACGTTCCTTTTTGGTTTTCCTCCCGTCTGTTTCCGTATCTTCTATTTTCACAGTGCAGTGGCACGAAGTATTGTAGGGCTATTTAGTACATTATTTTTTTTTTCATTTCCAGTGTCGATGTAAAATTGTCAACAATTTCCAACTCCACAACTTCTTCCGACTCTTTACAAGAATGCATTAAGGCGGAAAAAGACTTCCAAGCCAAGCGCAAATTAATACAAAGTCTGTCTGAGACTTTCATAAAAGCTTCGTTAACTGAAGTGTTAAACTTCCTTGAAGATGAACAACGGGCTAGCTTGGAGTTCAAACATATTACTGCTTCGGATTCCAGGTAAGTTTTATATAAATAATCATCATCGTCATCATCATCTCGGCCCGTTAACACCTACTGCTAGGTGTTAACGGGCAAGCCTGATTAGGTATGATATACTAGTAGTAGAGCTCCTCGTGAAAGAGTGTCGTGTTTTTAAGTATTCGGCTGAATAGCAAAATCAAGCGGAATAAGTCTAATACCGAATAGTAACCTAATACTCATTGCAACTCTAATATTTACCCATCGAGCATATAACCAGAAATAGAGACGAAACAAGGGCCATACATTCCTGGTAATTCATCAGTGACATCTTATAAATATCAACTCCTTTGATCTGAAATATAGGCAGCGCCAACAACTGACTTGTGTATACGTCTCCGTATATTCCAAAAATATTCCGTATTTATTGTAATAAAGATAATATCTGTAAAAACGAAAACAAATTTCATCGGTAATTAAATATATAATGTAATTTTGCAATTTTCGTCCATTATAATAAAGCTCAAGTTAAACTGGTCGATTTGAAGTGAAACAATTGACGACACCCGTCAATGGTTTCGAATTCGGGTTGGCCAATCGGAGCGCAGTTGTCGCAGTAATGATATGGCAGAATAGTTTTCAAACAAATTAAATGACATTTCGTCTCTATTTCTGGTTATATACTCGATGTATTTACCTGTAGTCTGTCTCTTTTGAAGACGGAGTAAAATATCTGTTCATCGCACAAAAGTGTTGCCCGCTTGCGAGCAGCTAGTGATTGCAGTCGATAAATATTCTATCGACTATAAAGTGAATATTGGTCACGCTTATGGAATTAATAGCCGAACTTATTTCATTTCAATCATCCTCGACCCATTATTCATCCAATTACTGAAGCCAAGTTCATTCGAATTTTCAATTTTTCTAAGGGCATAAATACATGTATTTAGAACTATGTGTAAAATACAAGGAGGAGACATATTTTAAAGATTTTCATTTTAATTTAATATAGATAATCAAATCCAGCTATTCTAGCTTAAATGTATATACATATACGCTTAAAAATTGATCTCGATAGTATAGTAGGCCAACTTTACTGTCAAAATAACAATAGAGACGGCAGTAACGCAATTAGTAATCATTAGAACGTCGTTACATTCACAGTTCAGTCATTTTTGGCAAAATTTTATCTTCTTTCACAATCTATCGATAAAACTATCGACAACAACTACATAACTATTTAAAATTTTGTTGAAACTAGTACCCTGTAATGTGTCGAAGCAACGTGACTTCTTTGGTAGGTCACTGGTTTGCATATTGAAGGAAATGTTGAGTAGGCATAAGATTCTTTGTATTGTAAAAGAATTATTAATACACTTCTATTGCACCATGAACTAATAAACACACTATCTAAAATTGTTCCTGTTTCACTATACGTCGCTAACCAGATGACATCCCAACTACCTCACTGCACAACCAACCTAATATAAGATTGACTACAAATGACATTTTACTTAAAATTTAAGGAATCTACTCTTAGATTAAATAATACGACCTTTTTTTATACAACATCAAGTGACAGGACGAACAAATCGTGCGCCTGGTGGTATACGACACGTCTATCCATGACAGTTGCAGTGCCACTCAGAGCTTTAAATCGCAAAGATCTCAAATACACTGCCACTACGCCCGTCACCCTGAGACATAAGTCGACCATTCCCATATGCCTGTAATTTTACCAGAACCCTTAACCCTTTAAAACCGGAACACAGTAATGCTGACATTACTGTTTGTCGGCAGAAATAGGTAAGGTGCTGCTATTGAAATGTCTTGTCTCACAGATTTCTTCAACTAGTCACGACTCTAGCTCGCGATAAGGAATACCATCGGCTGTTCCACGAAGATGTAGCAGCGATACTCAAGGAAATCGCATTGAGTCGACGCAAGAAAGATTACACACTCAGTACTGATGTCGGAAAGGTCGATAAGTGGACTCTTTTGAGGTAATTTTGTTTTATATATCGAGTGTGAACTGGCAACCGGTGCGATCTCCATTTTGATAACTTTACAGGATGAAGAAAAAATCATTTATATAACATCTGTAATACATTTACATACATGTGTAATAAAAATATTTAAAAACTATGTGTTTTTATTTAATAAATGGCGCTATATAAATGCTGCAAACAATTTTTGTACTGTAAAGTTGTCAAAATTGGGACAGTACTGATTGCCAGTTCACAGTCAATAAGTAGGTATTTATGTATTCGTGGCTGCATTCCCATCAAACATTTATCGCAAAGCGTTTCTTCGAGATTTTTTTATGTGGGGATATTATTTTTATTACAATAAATACAAAATATTTTTGGAATATACGGAGATGTACACACAGGTCAGTTGTTGGCGCTGTACTATTTCAGTTTTCGAACTTGTGGTTTCAGCGAAAACGATAGTTGATATTTAAAAGTGATATAAGGCCCATTTACCTGATGAGTTGCCAGAGATGGATGGCCCTTATTTCGTCTCTGTTTCTGGTTATATACTCGAATGCCTTAAGCGCTCTATTGCTTCTCACCACACAATTTTTTTTTTATTGCGCATTTTTGTGAAGTAACTCCACTAGTTTTGCTATGATTACGAGTACAAAGATCGAACACACAGAACATTTTTCATTGATCCGATGTGACTTGAACCCATGTCCGTGCTGCACCGTAGCATTGCTCTAACCACTGAGCCGCGGGTCCAGGGAGTCTGCTCTCGTTTTCCAGCCGATATCTGTCCGAAACAGTTGTTGTGAAGTAAGTAATACGCGACCAAATTAAAAGGACCCATGATGTGAATGAAGCTTCATACTTGACATTTTAATATGGTCGAGTATTACTTATTTGACAGTTATAGTTTCGGAGAACGAGAATTAGGGACCAGTTATCGAGTCGTCGAAATTCTCCTATGTGTTTTTGTTATAGATCTACGTACTGACTTTCGGCATTCGTCGCCGTAAGTGATGTCATTTTATTTAGTTTATTTTGGTACAGACAGTAAATGGTACTTACTTGGCACTGGGCGCAACTGGTGTCCGCAACTCGACGACAAAGCGTCTATTTTGCGTGTGGTGGGTGCAAGGTCCTACTCGTGCCACCCAAGCTCCTCCAGGAATCTCAGTGACCTCCTCGGTTTGCTGAAGATTTCGGGGAGCGACCTCGGCACTCCAAGGTACTTCGCCCTGTAGTTGGCCACGCCGGAGCACTGTAGTAGGATGTGCGCAGCCGTTTCCTCCCCGTCCATGCACGCTCTGCATAGAGGGCTGTCTGTGATACCTAAATTAAAAGGTGTTTATTGTATGCACCATGACCCGTTAGGGCAGTTAGTAATTATAATTCATCGAGTATTTCTGGTTATGTACTCGATGTTATAATTACACTATGAATTAACACAGAACAAATTTGAACTATGCTATAGACAACGAATACCGAATATTGCATTTAAATATTAATAACATAGGCTGAAAGGGCTTAAATATATAGAATAAAAAATAAACGCATTTTTACAAATTAACCGGGATGTTTACCTATGACGAGAGGCTTCGCAAGCAGACTCTCGCCATTAGGCCGTTAAGCCTATCATTACTACTAAATAATTTGTTTTGGATGCTTACCTTAAATCTGTTGAATGAGATACCAAAAATATTCGTGTCACAAAGTTCAACATACACATTTTTTAACCGACTTCAAAAAACTGACACTTTTGACGCCGCTACCTCAGATATAGACAGTTAAGCAGTAGTTCATAGTTCTAGCCCTGATCAAAACTCAAGTCTGTTAGGTGGCGTCCATACTACGGATTTCGTGCTTGCATTTCCCAAATTGTTTCTACCGGGAATAAAACCCGGGTTTTCTTCATCTAACGCCCACACAAACCGGCCACAGAAGTCGTCAAATAAGCTAATTATTTAATATATTTTATTTTCAGAGATTTGTTAATGTACAAAACGCCGATATATAGACGCAGCGAAACTCCTCGAACACCGTCGTCAAAGCGGTGAGTACTGATTTATTTTTAACCGACATCTAGAAAAGGGTAAATCTAGCTGATTTGTTGCCACGACATATACGCGGATTCGATTTAGCCACTAAATTACCGAAATGATAACTTATAATTAGTGATGTCTGGTTTTTACCGCCCACGAAGAAATAATATGGACATGCCTATATAAATGTAATGATTCTAATGCTGTTATTACAAAATAATATTTTTGCAAATAATTTTATAATATTTATAAAACTTCTCGTAATAATGTTTTTTTTTCATTGAAAATGTAATGTATACCAACTTAATGTTTGTCATGGTATATGCACAGATTCTAAACTGTTACCCTCAGTAAAAAAATGTTATTATCGTGGCTCAAGTTCAACGTATAAGTAATACGAGCCACAATGACAGCTACCTCGGAACCCTGATCATCCCCATTCTTTCCAAATCGTATCATGCTTGTCGGCCGTACACGTACATTCAATGTTTTCTCGGTACTTCGGTAATTTATAGTTATTTAGTAAATAATAACTGCTCATTCAGAGATCCCGCGATTGATGTATATATTTTTATTCAGAAAGGCATATCCATATTATTTTTTCCTAAGAGACAGAAGTGAAGGTTAGGTAAATAAGCACCCGGTTATCCGATCACTACTTATAATCCAATGCTAGTTACGCGTAATTAGAGGTGTGGCGTAATTAGAGGTCTTAGCGAAAAGCACTTAAAAACGTTTGCTTTTTAAAATAAGCACTTAAGCACACCTGTTATTTTAAACGTAAACGTTGGTCAGTTTTATTTTCTTTATTTTTTTATTTTTTTATTTATTTCCCTTCGGCCGCGTACGAAACCGGAGGTTCGTAACCAGTTGCGAAAGTAACATAATTGTGTTTTGTACGATACCAGTTGCGAACGAAGACTTTTTTGTACTCGCACGATGCCGTGATTTCAGGCAACTAGGACCCATAGATACATACCTTACAAACTAACATACATATAATATAACAATAATATAATAAAACAATAACATAAATATTAAATAAATACCTTACGGACTAATCATAAACACAATATAACATGATATTATACATATAACACTATTTATTTACACGTATGTACTTCGACGTGTGACGCAACGTGGGTGTCCGGTAGCCGTCCTCGGAAACGCCGGTACATGACACCCTTCGGCCAAAAGTGTTCTCGCATGAAGGTCGACAGGTGTTGAGTTGGTACTCGCACCACAAATGATTTAAAATTCACATTGTGGCGCGACTCCAACCGCTCGACCCTCAGGTTTGCGTTGGCCTTCACTCGCATGTACTCCACAATATCCGCAGACTTGTTGGAGTAATGAAGACGTGACACGTATAACAACGTCGTCGGTACCGCTGGACGTAATAAATGATTCGGGCCAGTCAGGGCGGTGCCACTAAGGTTTCGGCTGGTGTTCTTATTTTGTTTTATACTCAACAATTTCATTTTTTACAACGTGCCTAAGTTTCATGTCCCACCGTTTATGTTTCCTGAAGAAATGAATTCGTCAATGTGAATAATAATTTTATAAATAAAAATAAAAGTCGTGTTTTACAAATAAACTTAAACCCTTTAGTGGCTATTCTTGTTTTTCGCTATCAGCACAACATTGCAAGCTTTTTCTAACATAAAAGTCTGTGCGTTTAAACGTTTTTCTAAACGATTTTTTAAGCTTCAAACTAAAAAGCGTTACGTCTAAAATTTACCGAATGTGTAGAATATTTGATGGCATTTGTTGTAACCCTGATATTCCGTGATAGCCTTCCCGCATTCAAAAAGTCCGTCATTAAACGCTCATGTGAATAATTTTAAGACCTTTTTCTATTTTAAAATTATCAGTATTCTTGTTATTGTTTTTTTTGTTCATAAGATCGCATAATCTATAGTTTTCTGAATGCTGGATACAGTTATAATTGGAATGCAGATTTACTGATGCTTCTTTTTAAAATAATTTTGTTTGAAAACAATGCTGTAATCTGTTTTCTGTAATTTGTGTACCATTACAATAAAAAAAAAATAAAAAAAAATAAGCAGTTTTTCCCATCTCTACGCGTAATTGCACTATCGCCGACGATATAACATAATTTTTTAAATAAATTTTATTTCAGATGTGAAAATTCGCAACTACCTATATCCAGTACAACAAACAAAGAAGACAATTCAAGAAAAATACAATGCAAAAATAAAACCAATAACTTGGAAACAAATAGTTGTAATTCTGAATCAAAAGACGTTGCGAGCGTACAGAGTATAGAAGTAACCATTATATCCAACGCGAGAAAAGTCAATTCTGTCACTACTGGTGATGGTACACGGTCTCTTAATAAAGATGCAAGGTATTTATGCAATATTGCTTAATAATATATTAATAAGAATTGGGGTTATTTGTAAATATCGAGTATGTAATCAGATATAGAGACGAAATAAGGGCTATCCATCCCTGGCAACTCATCAGGCAAAGACTTTTAAATATCAACTCTCGTTTGCGCTGAAATAATAAATTAGAAAGCTGAAATAGTACAGCGCCAACAACTGACTTGTGTGTACGTCTCCGTATATTCCAAAAATATTCTGTATTTATTGTAATAAAGATAATATCTCTAACTATGGGGGACTGTTCTACTCGGTGGTATGGGAAAAACAACAAAACATTTAATTACAAAACAAACGGAATCACAGTTCATCGATAATTAATTATTAAATATGTAATTGTTCAATTTTCGTCCATTATAGCAAAGCTCAAGTTAAATTGGTCGATTTAAAATGAAACAATGGACGACACCCGTCAATTGTTTCGAATTCGGACTGGCCAATCGGAGCGCAGTTGTCACCGTAATGATTTCGCAGAATAGTTTTGAAACAAATGACATTTCGTCTCTATTTCTGGTGATATACTCGATGCCGTAGGCTTGGCTAGCAAATTAACTTTATTGGCACTACATGAAACACTTAGTTCGTGACTTGTTCACAAACTTCATAAACTGTTCTTACCGGGAATCGAACCCGGGTACATATCTAGCGCCCACATGACTAACTACTAAGTCACTAGATATGTAGACTCAATTGGTACTTGTTCTCGATGCGTGCACGTGCTTGCATAAGTGCGTGCGTGCTTGCGTGTATATTGTGCTAATTTTGTCATATACCTATAATATAAACTGCCTCAGTGGTCGAACGGTTACCAAACTAGTCGCCACGCAGAAGTCCCGGGCTCGATTCCCGGGCAGGGAGAAATATTTGTATGGCCTACATTTATTTCTCTCGTGAGTTTGGGTGTAATTTGTGGTTGTCTATGATGTGTGTCCATGGTACCCGCGATACAGGGTTTCTCTAGTGCGGGACTGTGAGTGTGCGTTATTATTATTATAATAAAGATAAAGATAAAGATAAATTTATTTCTGTATAAAATATTAACCTAAATACATACATAAATTTTATTAAATAACCTATTATTTACATATATGAGCCAAATTGTCGCAAACAATGAAATTATTTTATGTTTACATTACTTTAATTAAGGTTAGTAGTGCAAATTGATCTAGGTGATACCTAAACTAAGTAAAATTGTTTACTTGTGTCTTAGGTATCTAAATTGGTGATTATAGCATAACGGTTAGTCAACCTATTTTGTTCAATAACAATAAATTACAATAATACATAAATCTTAATTATAATAGCTGACGTCTTAATTATATTTATATTACTTAAAAACTGATATAAAATTTTCAGTGTCATTGTAGTTAATTCTTTTTAACCAGTCTTGTACGGTTTTTTTACATTTAAACTTATTCATAGGATATATAGATAGAGAACGATTTATTTTATTATACAAATAGCTACCAAGAAAGCAAAAGAATCTGTGGGAGTGTTCTGTTCGAAACCGTTCAGTTGAACAAACAATGTCTGCTCGTCTTTTACTGGTTTGGAGTGATGGAATATATGGTGTTAGTGAATGCTTTTTTATTACGGCTAACCGTAATACTACTAATAGTATGAATAGCTGGCGTATTGAAAGTACTTCACATTTAGCATGGAGTTCTGCTGTGGGAAAGCGAAAAGGTCGGAAAGTGCTAACTTTCAGAATGGCTCTTTGTGCTCTTTCCAAATTTAGCAAAGTATTTTTATGGGAGCCTCCCCAAGTCGTTATAATTATTAATACAAAGATCGAACACTCAGTAAAAATTCCTTCGATCCGGCCGGATTCGAACCGACGTCTTCTACCATACCGTGGCAGACGCTATACCAACTAAGCCACGGAACGAACCACCGGATCTCACAAATTTTTCTATGTGCTTGTTGTCGTGTCTTTTTATTTGGTTTTTCAACGATTTTTTATCCGTAGCGTCATCTATGAGAAATCTATGGAAGTATTTCGTCACCCAGTTAGATACATTTACAGCTACCAGCCCCGGCTAGATATGTATTTAAATTTTTATTGAATTGACATTCAATTCTTTTTCGAAGGAATATTTTTCTGAATGTTCGACTAGTGGAGTAATTTCATATAAAAAATAATTTAAATTCAATTGAATAAAAAATTTAATGTTATTATTATTTGAAATTTTAGACCACCTATAAAAAAAGGCATAGCATTCCAAAGCGCCGGAGTTCAAGTCGTGGATACAATGCATGCAGAGGTGGAGCAGTGTGTCGAGATTAGCCGTTTGACAGGGTCCACGAGAAAAAACAGACTGATTGAAGCCATGAGCACACCCATGGAGAGTGGTATAGCTGAAAGGTACGCATTTTTATTATTATTTTTTTTTTCATTTATGGCACAATAAAATACATCGAACATAAACATTGTAGAAAACAAAAAACATGTAAATATTAATATCGTAGGCCATCGAGTATAGAGACGAAATAAGGGCCATAAATCTCTGGCAAATGAGCCTTATATCACTTTTAAATATCAACTCTCGTTTACACTGAAATCACACATTAGAAAGCTGAAATAGTACAGCGCCAACAACTGACCTGTGTGTACGTCGTATATTCCAAAATTATTCTGTATTTATTGTAATAAAGATAATATCTTTAACGTTGGAGGGCTGTTGCTATTCGGTGGCAGTGGTAAAAATAGCAAAACATCGAATTACAAAAGAAACTGAATCACATTTCATCGGTAATTAATTATTGTATAATATGTAATTTTTTAATTTTCACCGTAATGATTTGGCATAATTGTTTTCAAACAAATTAAATGACATTACGTCTCTATTTCTGATTATATACTCAATGCCGTAGGCTTATGCATCAATGGGCTATAATGAGGTATCTGTGACAAGGGGTATATGGTACAAAACTATCCAATTGCGTCATCTAAGAAACCCCTGACTCGAGGAAGGTAGCTTATCAAAGTCGCTGTTGTTAATTGCTCTTACACTGCGCTCTGGTCATATTTCATTAAATAAATATAGCTCCAGTAGAGCTCCTTGTGAAAGAGTTCGTCCAGGGAAGTACTGCCATCTTACCTATTTCTGTCGCCAAGCAGCAATGTTAGCATGACTATGTTCCGGTTTTGAAGGGTTAAGGGTGCTGGTGAAATTACAGGCACATGGGACTTGTCAACTTATGCCTCAGCGTGACGGCCGCAGTGCCCCTCAGATCTTTGCGATTTAAAGCTCTGAGTGGCACTGCAACTGTTATGGGTAGGCGTGTCGCTGAACAACAGGCGCACGACTTGTTTGTCCGGTCACTTGGTATTGTAAAAAAAAGGTCCTGTTTGAGTCCCTGAAGATCCATCCTGGTTTGCTTTGTTTCAGAATGATGCGCCGAATGGGGTGGGAAGGAGGCGCGTTGGGGGTTCGTGGGGAGGGCATCACCGAACCTCTCATGCCACCTTTGCACATTGTAAGTGTTAATTCACAATAAATAAATAAATATAAATATAAATATTAAACAACATCACATTATGTTGCTCTGATTCCAAAGTAAATAACTAAAGCACTTGTGTTATGGAAATCGGAAACAACTACGGTACCACAAACACCCAAACCCGAGACAATATAATAGAAAAGTTAGTTCTTTCTACATTGGCTCGGCCAGGGATCGAACCCGGGACCTTCGAGATCCCGACACCATGAACTCACAAAATAACTGTGTCTAACTCGAGCCTTCTGCAATAATTGCGAAAAACTCAAGAGGTGCAAGCCCGGATTCGAACCCTCGGCTTTCTGCTTGAGTGCTACCACGACTGCACTCAACTGTCTACAATGAGTAGTGTTTGATGAATTGCATGATTTAATTCCGCCTTCACCTTTCCATCATCGCGGGACTAGAAATTGTTGTGAATATTCCAAAGATTCGCACGAAGCGTTAAGGTGCTTTTCCACTGGCGAGGCGAGACGAGTATTGGAATTTGTATTTTAAAAATTCGTTCTAGCTCATCTTCGGTGGAAATGGTCTGGGTCGACGAGGATATTTGAGGCGAGAATCGAAAATATTTGTTGATGAAATATTGAAACGTATTGATGCTTTACACAGAGTTATTATTAACTCAGCAACAGTAACTTGATTTCTCGCGCGAGCTCGCGATGGCTATTAATATCAATCGCGATATTGTGAGGTACATACGATTTCAGATTTAAATAACCTAACCTCCGATTAAAAAACCGACCTCAAAAGTCATTCACCCTCAAGTTTGCCACCCTTAGAGGTGGAATATTTTCTTGAAATTTAAATCGGACCACATCTGAGGTACCTTCTTTCCAACAAAAAAAGAATCACCAAAATTAGTTCACAAACGGCGAAGTTATCGCGTAACATACATACAAAAAAAACATACAGACGAATTGAGAAAAAGGTAGAGGCTCCTTTTTTTGATGTCGTTTAAAAAAAGATGGCTTCTTCTGATTCTTCCTACGTTAACATATCGCACCCCTTATGGAAGAATGGCTTAAGTAGAATTACGTCAAACATGTCCAATTGGAGAGGACGTAGGTTATATTTTTCTGTATCTAATCTCCAATTGAAAAGGTTGTGGGTATATTTTTCTGTATCTAATGGAGTAGAATGAACATGTTTGACGTAATTCCTCTTATGCCATTCTTCCATGAGGGGTGCGATATTTAATAATAATAATAATTTAGGAGACGTGTTATGTCAGTCGCGTATTTATCACTGGACAAACTGAACAGCTCTGAATCTAGGCTATTCACATCAATCGCGAGCGCGCGATAGATATTGGTGGCAGTTTTTGATGGATATACGCTGGTGATATTTCAATTCTCTTCACGCCTCTTCTCGTCTCGCCTCGCCAGTGGAAAAGCACCCTTACGCTTCCCGAACGATAAATAATTTATCGTTCGGGAATTCAATTATAGAACCACTTCAAGGCGAGAGTGAATAACCGTTATTTAGGTGTGCATGCTCCTCAACCCGACCACCACTTTCCATTAGGTGAGATGGAGGTCAAATGCGCACTTATTATATCATGAAATTTTTTTTCCAGTCCCCAGGGGCTGGCCTAGGTCATGTAAAAACAAAACTACCCAGCCGTTCAGCAGCAGGGTTCCGCATAATATTCCTTCAACATTTGCTGTCGTGGATATTAACGGGTGGGAGAGAGAAGACGATAAAAATAGGCCCTATGACCAAGCGAGAGGCAAAATTCGTTAAGCCCACGCTACGGAGCTTGAACGACCGGAAGAACGTTGTCTTCGCCAACAATGAAGAGGTAACTTTAATATAAACCTACAACTTAACTGTTATGTAGCGCTGCACACGGCGCGGTGAAGGTTCTAAAATCTCTCACTAGATGTCGATGGGCAAGCACCCGGGTTTTAACCCGGCGCTTTGTTAACGCGGGGTTTGAATCGGGTTAAACCCCTTTAATGCCCGCAATCGAGGACAAAACCTATTAACAACTAAGTGGTAACCTATCACAAACTCGAGTTTTTTTTCCGAAATAAAGTTTGTTCGAATTTTCACTACACCGAAAACTGAATTATAACGAAACCGTTGTTCTTTTAGTAAATGTTGGATGTTTATCGCAAAGACACGTTTAGGTTCGGTTAGGTTAGGTTAAGTTAGGTTTAAAAGAAAAACATTTTCCTCTTAAAATTATTTTCGAGGTTATGAAAATTCGACCAAACGTTATTTCTGGAAAATGTCATTTCAGACTACTGATAGGTAACCCAACTAAATATTTTAAACTTTTATTGAATTGATATAAAATTCCGCAAAGTAAATGAAATTTCATGGAAATCAAAATAACTGTAATACGATTGAGAAATTAACTATGTTTAAGTACACTAAAATTATAGGAACAATAAGAATGAAATTACAGGCACTTGTCAACTTATATCTCAGGGTGTCAGGCGCAGTGGCAGTGCCCATCAAATCTTTGCGATTTAAAGCTCTGAGTGGCACTGCAACTGTTATGGACAGGCGTGTCGCTTACCATCAGGCGCACGACTTGTTCGTGCCGTCACTGGATATTATAAAAAAAGCCTTTCAAAATTTGTTCCGTACATTACTACTAATTTTTTTTAGGTTGCCCTCGTTAATAAAGTCTTAAATGCCCTGGAACAGGATCCGGAATTTTTTATTGAATGCCAAATCAGTGAAGACAAAAGGTAAATTGTTTCAATACTTTTATTTAGCTTCCAGTATTACGGCATGCATTAGAACATTTATAATATCGCTGAAATTTTATGGCATGCCGACTATTTTTTAACATCTCACATGAAATACTGTCGTAACTCAAAAATGGTGGAATTGAGAAAACACGACTTGAAATTTCGAATTATAAAAAAAAATCGACCTCAGAAGTTCGTGGAATTAGTCAAAGTCAAAGTCAAATATTATTTATTCCATAGGTAAAATAAACTTACACTTGAAAACGTCACATTTAAGCTTCTGCTCGTTCACTACGCTGACCTCCCTGAGAAGAACGAGCAAGAAACTCTAGGGATTGCTCTTTTCAAATAAACTTAAATGCTATGGAATACACTTTGAATCAAATTTGTGTGGATTCTGGAGCCATGTCGTCTTTCCATACATCTTTATCTAACACGTAGTCTTCAATTTTGATCGAAAAATCATATTACAAAATTGAAGACTACGTGTTAGATAAAGATGTAATATGATTTTTCGATCAAAATATTTTTAATGTAGTTTTTAAACTTAGGAAATGATAAACTTAATATATGCTCCGGAATCTTATTGTAAAAACGTATACAGTACATCTATTACATCTATTTGTCAAGTTTTATTATAATAATAATAATAATAATAATAACATTTATTTCACAGATTGATAGGTACAATTTTAAGTTTACCGCGGTCCCCACACTAGGCAAGCCTGTATCGCGGGGTCCCAGACATCTGATTTACATAGAAAACTTAGCCTCTAGATTGTACTTATGGATTAACATATTTTATGAAAATAAACCTAGGATATGTATTGAGCAAAAATATATATATATATAATATACATATAATAATAATAACAACAATAACTTATCTAATTTATGTAACAAAATAATTATATATATTCATTTATTACATTATAATAAGCGAAATATGCTGCTACAACATGCGAATAACTAAGTTTTCGACAAAATCGTAGGTTAAACTAAGCAACCAGTTCTGTAGTAGCCGTTTAACTTCGAAAGCTGAGCTCAATTTAATGTCACACGATTTGAGGACGTTGTTGTACACGTATGCAGAGATGTACGGTTGGAAGCGTTTGGCAAAATCGTCTTTTTATTGTAAATCTTTTTATTGTAAATCATCTACCGGAAAGTGCGCAAAACTGGATTAATTCTCTAGTTTGCTACCATTAGAGGCAGAATATTTCCTTCAAATTTAAATGTGACCAATACTGAGGTGCCCTCTTTCTAACAAAAAATCATCCAAAACGGGGTTCACAAATGCCAAAGTAATCGCGTAAAGACTGAATCTGCAATACCAAGACCACGCAAGACCAAGACAGGGTTAGTCTCCTCTTGGTTTTTGCATATCTGCCGTCCACTAACTAAAAGGCGGCTAAGTGACAAATGGTCAAATAACCGTTTTAAATAGCAAAAAAAGCGTCGTTTCGGGCCCTTTACAGGTTAACTGTGACCATGGGACCTGTAAAGGGCCCGAAACGTCGGTTTGTTTGAAAAAACAAATATACGCTATTTAACTCCGGAAAATTAGTTTCAATTTTAATATTCTAAAACTGGGTTATGGTTTTTTATGATATCGTCGCTGGAAAGCGATAATGCAGTAACCCGCAATACCTGCAAAAATGCTTTTTTTTGCATGTTCTTGTTCATAGGAAATGAAACTATTTTTCCGGATTTAACTCGCGTATATTTGTTTTTTTCAAACAAACCGACGTTTCGGGCCCTTCACAGGTCCCATGGTCACGGTTGACTGAGATGGTACAGTCTTCAACCAGTTATGTCTAATATTAATGCAAACCACCTTATTTTTTCACTATAGTTACAATAGTTATTAATTAAATACCTTATTTTTAATTTTACAAAGAAAACATTCCAATTTTGATTGATTATAATTTAAATTATAATCATGATAAAATGTTTCTATATTTTTACTATTTTCGTTCATTACCTAGTGCCTAGGAGGAATAGGGATTATTGTTGAATTTATACTAACGCGTAATAATTTTAAATCTTTAACATGTAAATAATAAGGTACCAGGCAATAAACTAAAGCAGAAAATATAAGAACAGAAAATGAAAAACTAATAATCAAGAGTAAGATCAGTTGTTGATTACTTTATGAAATTTAAGGAATTTATAATTCATCAGTTCTAAGAACGATGTAATATGGCACACAAAGTGTCAATGATTTTATTTTATTGTGTTACATCTCCAATATTATAATTCGATTTGTTTCATTGTACTCATTGTGACCAGTCTTTCAAGAAATAGTGGTTCTTTATAATAAACATTTTAACACCATTTTAATGTTACCTGCTTTGGTTTAAAAAATACTCTTACAGCATTATTGAATTTCGTATATCTTCAAGAAGTTAACATTTAAAGACCAAAAATGTGTTAAGGCGCTCTAATTCATTTACATCAATCTTAGAAAACCGTAAATTGAGGGCATTAGTCGCACCTTCATACAAATTAACTTGAAAGTGACAGCATTCTTTGAGGTTAAAATCTGAAAATCGAATTGTCGTAACCCACACATCGTCATTAGGAGTAGGACTATTTCAAATCGGACTTTTTTTTGTTAAGAAGTCCTATTTTTTTATAGGTTTATTTGCTAAATTTTTCACAAAAATCTCGAACCATTCAGTTATGATTTTTTTTTCGTTTTTGCAATTTTTGTTTTGGCTCCAGTGAAAGTTGAGTTTTTGAGTGTTACAGCATTATCGCTTTCCATCGACAATATGTCAACAAAATTATTTTATCACTTAGCCGCTTTTTAGTTAGCGGACGGCAGATATGGGCAACTAACACACATACAGAAAACTACAGTCGACTTAGAACCCTATCCTTTTTTGAAATCGGTTAAAAATACTGAAATAAATCGGATAATGGGATTGTTATCCATTTATATACGAGAATAAAAATTTATTGATTCCATTCAGTAGTTTTTTGAGTTTTGAAATCGTGTTTACCAATTCCACCATTTTTGAGTTACGACAGTATTAGGTTTAACGTGTGAATTATTTTGGTACGTTACTATTTTCTAAAGTCCAAGCTTCGTTCGGAATCATTTTCGAAAAAACGAACAAAGTTCACTTCTTATGGTATTTATCTTAAGGTATATTGTACGATCGTTTAAGTACGGTTATAATGTTCGGATATTCGACTTGTGTTTTTTTTTTAAAAGAAACACTAAAAGACAAGAGTTATTGAATTAAATAACTTCGGTATTTGTAGTATGAATTATAATTAGAAGTCCAAAATGTAAACAAAGAAACGTCATAAAATGTCAACGTCAAAGTATGAATGCAGGTGTGCTAAACCTTCTATTTTCAACGGAACTGGAAAAGGAGGATGTTCTCGTTTTCCACAATTTTAATTATCTATTACAAAACAAAAACTTTATTTAAAAAAACGGAGTACGTAGACAAGACATCGAATTCGAGACACGAAGTACGAAAGACATCTATGACACGACAAAATGGCGGCACAAAAAATGTTTTTGATCCCGATTGTGTTGCCAGTGTCATAAAAATTATTTAATATCTTAACCATAGACTGATTTGCTTGTTTTATGGACGAAGAGACTATAGTTCTAAACTTTATATAGATTGTGAGTTAATTAAGAGTCTATACAACCTCAAATGGCTTCTGTTGATTTTCGCATAACATACCGAAAACACGATTCCGAAAAATTTTCACGATAGAAAAAAAACACAAATTTGCCCCAACATTCTACAAATATCAATGATTTTTTTATGTCAACTGAACTAAATATAACATGTATATAGTATACGATATACATTTTGAAAAATTTCGTTTGCAAAAAAATTAATTCTGAAATAAAACCAGTGTCCCTGACGCTCGACCCAAGCAAAATTAACCGTAATACAGTACGGGAAAAAAATTAATTCGTGTTGAAGTAGTATAGTCCCTTTTCACCCAGTGCTCCTCTTACTCCATCTAACTTTAATAATTTAATAATTTTACTTATCGTGCTGTTAAAATTAAATTCCGTACTTGAGAAGCATTACACGGTAAGTGCTATTTTTGTAATTTTACAGGGGACGCGATTTTGTGTCGAAATACAGCATGTACAACGTTTTAGAATGGCTTGAAATAAAACTAATTGAGTTTTAATAACATTTCGAGCTACCCTAATTGCCGTACACACTGCTTTTCGACACAAAATCGCTTGCCCCGTAAAATTACACAATTGGCGCTTACAGTGTAATGCTTCTCGGGTACAGAATTACACTGTTTAGAAACGTTAAAAACCTGGATAGGTTTAGGGTATAATAGTGTAAATAGTGCATTCAACCACAGTAATGTTTTAGATATGTAAAGTGCATGTGCAACTGTGAATTTAAGCTTGTATTCAATTTTGTAATCAATTATTATTTCATTCATTTCTCATAGATGGCGCTACGGCAAAAATGTCGTTAAAAACCTAAACAAAGATCTGCTATAAGCACATGAAAAAATTCGTGAGGTCCATTGGTTCGTTCCGTGGCGTCTGACACGATTTGCTAGGAGACGTTGGTTCGAATCCAGTCGGATCGGAGTGATTTTTTCTAAATGTTCGATCTTTGTATTAATAATTATAACAAACTAGTGTAGTAATTTCACAAAACAATAATTGAATATCATGGTGGTGAAATATAGCTACTGATATTCAATAAACATTATTACAATTAACAGTTATCGAAATAGGCACGGTAAATTTACCTTAACTTCAAGTACTACAAATAGAGCGCATAATACCTCGCCATCGAGTATATAACCAGAATTAGAGACGATATAAGGACCATCCATCCCTGGCAACTCTCAGGCAAATGGGCCGTATATCACTTTTAAATATCAACTCTCGTTTGCGCCGAAATCACAAATTAGGAAGTTAAAATAGTACAGCGCCAACAACTGACCTGTGTGTACGTCTCCGTATATTCCAAAAATGTTCTTTATTTATTGTAATAAAGATATTATCTCTAACTATCGGGGACTGTTCCATTCGGTGGTGTGGAAAAAACAGCAAAACATGTAATTACAAAACAAACGGAATCTATTTCATCGGTAATTAAATATGTAATTTTGCAATTTTCGTCTATTATAGCAAAGTTCAAGTTAAACTGGTCGATTTGAAGTGAAACAATTGACGACCCTCATAAATTGTTTCGAATCGGGCTGGCCAATCGGAGCGCAGTTGTCACCGTAATGATTTGGCAGAATAGTTTTCAAACAAATTTATTTCGTCTCTATTTCTAGTTGTATACTCGATGTACCTCCCTCTGGATTATGGGTATAATTAAAAATAAATTACTAAATGTGTAGTTACCCTAGTGAAGTGAATTGATAGTTGGTGTCCGTCAGAATAGCTGGTTACTTGTGGCGTCTGGTACTGAGGCAAAGTGACAAGAAGACAAAGTGTGTTAATTTGACATTGACTTACAAAAAAATGGGCGACGGGTCTAATACAAAAACCACGAAAAAAATGTCCCAAGTCAACCTATTTAAACGTAGTGACATGTAAAGGAATATGAAAAAGCTAAAACGTTGAATTTAAATTGCAGTCATCGCAGTACTGTCTTATTTTGCTTGTTTCGCTGTCAGTCGAACAAACGAAGACTAAAGCGTGAATGACGCTCTGTATACGATTTTAACGCCCTATAAGTTCAGACACTTTTTAGCGCGGACCCGACGTCCATATAATTGTAAGTCAATGTAATTTGAATTACCTTTTGTAAAATCGCCTAGTTCAAATATAGAAATAAATGGAGAAACGTTAAACATGGTTAATAAAGGAGTGTTACGGATGTATACATTCGCATAATCTCGCGAGGCACTCGCATTGCGCAGCGCGAGTCGTCTTACGCGGTTTTCATTATAACGTACGGTCACTGTTAAAACATGACATCAAATAAATCACGAAAATCTCTTTTCAAAACAGTTAAAATTAGGTAACTTGTTCGACGTATCGGTATATTAATTAAATTAAATTAAATTAATTAAATTAATATTCTAAAACTGGGTTATGGTTTTTTACGATATCTCAAAAACATACTTTTTTAGTTCGCGGGCGGCAGTTATGTCTCAGGGTGACGGGCGCAGTGGCAGTACCTCAGGTCTATGCGATATAAAGCCCTGAGTGGCACTGCAAAGGGCCCGAAACGTCGGTTTGTTTGAAAAAACAAATATACGCGATTTAAATCCGGAAAAATAGTTTCATTTCCTATGTGTGTAACAATCGCGAAAACCTAAGAACTCGAGTAGTGTGGTTCTTTGAACAATAATGGCTCAAATTCAGAATTGTTCAGCATTTCATATGTATAGGAAAATAAACTATCTAATCGCGTATATTTGTTTTCAACAGTTGCATCAAACAGACCCTTATTTTTTCTTTTTTTTATAACATAAGTAATAATAACATACACACTCAACATAGCCCTGCACTAGGGAAACCCTGTGTCGCGGGTGCCATGAACAACACACATAGACAACCAACAAATTACATCCAAACTCACGAGAGAAATAAATGTAGGCCATAAAAATATTTCTCCCGGCCCGGGAATCGAACTTGGGACCTCTGCGTGGCAGTGCGGCATGGTAACCGTTCGGACACAGAGGCAGCTAAATAATGTCAAGTGACGGTTCGAACAAGATCGTGCGTATGATGGTAAGTTACACGCCTGTCCATAACAGTTGCAGTGCCACTCAGAGCTTTAAATCGCCAAGATCTGAGGGGCACTGCCTCTGCGCCCGTCACCCTGAGATATGTCCCAGTTGACAAGTCCCATGAACCTGTAATTTCACAAGCGGCGCGTGTACACGCTAAGAAATTCGTCGTGTCTGCAACAGAAAAGACGAGAATGGCCTTCTACACGACAAGAGTTTTGTCGGATCTAGCCACGAAAATATTTCGTGTCTGTTGCAGACAAGAAAATGATGAGTATGTACACGACACGAATGTTTTCGGGCAGACGTGTATAGGGTAAACGTGTCAGTGCACTTCCAGGTAGCCGTCGTTTTACTACCGACTATATAAAGAAATATGTTGACTACTAATAAAAAAAAAATGGTAATTGCAAATTATATATATAGAATAATAAATATTTCTCTGCATGCCTCAAAAGTACGTCGTTGTCTTACAAATCTAAGGTTTTGTCCCACAACGCGGGTCGTTCTTCTACTAAACTTATAAATAAATCATGCATTTTATTAGTCGCAATCAAATTAGTGGTGCAACAGTGGTACTTTGCAAAATCAGTCCACGCGCATCAACGTTCGTTTACTGACAATGCGCCTTATGCAATAGCGGCAGAGCGCGTCGCGTCGGGGGTAGACAAGATTTTTTTTCTTGTCCGGCGCCGAGGCTGTGTACGCAGTTCGTGTGTAGAAACGACACGAATTCTTGAATAGACCCGGCGACTTTTCTTAGCGTATACACGCGCCCTAACCCTTCAAAAAACTTTCTGACATTAATATTAGCATTGACCAATAAGTCAAGCGGTGTGCTAATCACGATGCAAGAAAGCGTATTCGGGCATTTAGTACCTATTGCCTCACCAGATGTCGCGACGAGTACCGAATAGCTGTTATTATAACTATAGTCATCACCAAGAGGCCAAATTTGACACTCGTCATCGTGACGCGAATAGGGATGCGGACTAATCGTAACGGTAATCACATTATACGATGTCGACGAGAAATCGATTCAAAATTTTAAGAGTTTGTAATTGTTTAGATTATTTTTCAGTTCATTGTTGTTCAGGGGATCTTAGATGCCAAATCGTACAATTAAAAAAAAACAATTCATTTGCAGAATTCCTTGCAATTCTGTAGCAATTCAATTTTAATTTTCGTAAAATTGTCCCACATTCCGATGAATTGTATCCAATACTTTTCATTTTGATTTTATAATATTCATAAATGGTTTATTACGAGAATTTAGTGTAAATAAGTATATTCATCAATAAAACAACTACATAAGTCAATATTT
Source organism: Hyposmocoma kahamanoa (assembly GCF_003589595.1). NCBI lineage: Eukaryota > Metazoa > Arthropoda > Insecta > Lepidoptera > Cosmopterigidae > Hyposmocoma > Hyposmocoma kahamanoa. Next base: position 1,934,791 of record NW_020653732.1, on the reverse strand, counting down.
TTTACAAGGAAACCGAAGTGACTCGGTGAAATTCGGCGATTAATTGCTTACAACACTATTATTTAAGAAAACATAGCTTGAGTACATA
>NW_020653732.1:1879456-1934303 GCF_003589595.1 Hyposmocoma kahamanoa | reverse complement strand
ATCTTCAAAAAAGAAAAAGAAAAAATCGAAACAGAAAGATTCGTCCCACTCTAAGAAGAGCCACTACATGGATGAGGAAAGTGAAATAAAGGAACAGTTAAACTTAATAAATGGTTCTTGGAAACTTGCGAGGTGTTGCCCGTCCTCAAAAGCTGCTAGGAGTCTTGCCTACAGACTTTTGTTTATGCAAAAGATCAAAGGCTTTTGCGAAAACGATGAGCCGGTACAGGAATTAAATTTCAATACAGTTTTAAATACGAAACAAAGAACGTATATACAGGGTATTGTGACAAATATAAACAAGAGGGAGGTGAAGAATGTGTACAACAGTTTTTTGGAGAACAACCTGTTCAAGGAGATCAGAAAAGTTTCCGACTTTTTTTATATCAGCGTCGTTTTCAGTGGGCAGTAAGTATTTAATTATTATTTTTTATGATACCAGGTGACGGGACGCCTGGTGGTAAGCGACACGTCTGTCCATAGCACTTGCAGCACCAGTTAGAGCCTTAAATCGCAAAGATCTGACACATAATTTGAAAAGTCCCATGTGCCTGTAATTTCACAAGCACCCAGCAGAACCGAAACGCAGTACTGCTTACAATATTGCTCGATGGAAGAATTAGGTAAGGTGGCAGTACTTCCCTGGACGAACTCTTTCACAAGGAGCTGGCTCTACTGCTACTAATACTGAGAAACCTGGGCCTTAAATGAGAGTGCAAGCTCGCTTGCACAGGTCATAGTGCTCTTCCCACATAACCAAGAGGTTAATAGGGAGGGGCACTATAAACAAAACTTCTGTAGAAAGATATGGGACTGACCGCCCCTAAAATCTGGCCACCCTAGGCCCGGGCCTACTGGGCCTTAGGGCAAATCCGCCAGTGACCTAATGGACGGGTCCTAAGAGACGGGGACCTTTACCACGTTTGCATACTGCATCCGATTCATGTGCGTTCCTAATCCGAGACTATACACATCTAGATAACTCTGACCCACTTCGGATGTCGCTTGTACACTAAGTCCTATTCGAATCCGAGAATATACGAATATCGCTTGTACGCTTGTCTCTCTAGGTAGGAATTGATACGAATAGGACGTATTGCGCAAACGATCTTAGAGACCCATTGACTTCTAATTATATGGACGTCGGGTCCGCGCTAAAAAGTGTCCGCACTTGTATGGCGCTAAAATCGTATACAGAGCGCGACACTCCGCTTTAGTCTTCATTTGTTCTACTGACAGCGCGATACTGCGATGACATTACAATTTAAATTTCGAATAGGTTGACTTGGGACATTTTTTTCGTGGTTTTTGTATTAGACCCGTCGTCCATTTATTTGTAAGTCAATGGTTATCAACATCATTTTCTTATTGGTTCTAATTTAAAAACATGAAAAAAACTTGATTTCCCTGCAAAAATGCTTTTGTTGCAAAAGTTATCCTGAAAAAATGAAAAACTTGAAAGCGTCGGAGAGTCAGGGTCCTCTTTATTTAAAGACAAAAGGGAATATTTCAATAGCCCAGGGATAGAATGATCAAAGTCACTTGAGGATAATTTAGCATTTTTAATTTGAAGAACTTTTAAATATTGTTGAGAAAGCCACACACAAATCGACACCTCCTACATAAAGTATCGTACGTCGCAATTGCCAAGTTTATAGGGGAGCGTTTTAAAGTTTTGAATTCACCGTAATGAGCATAACACGTGACTTTAGCATTTCTTCAACACACACACAGTCATGCGGTGTGCCACTACGTAGGGTCTCGCATTTTAAGTACCTAGGGCACTGGGTGACACAGAGTCTGTCTGACGACATGGACATTGACAGCGAGCGCAAGGCGTTGGCAGTAAGGTGCAACATGCTGGCCCGCAGGTTTGCACGTTGTACTAAAACCGTAAAGCTCACGCTTTTAAAGCATTTTGCCAATCTTTTCACACGTGCAGCTTGTGGGTCAATTATACATCGAAAGTGTATCGCGCCCTGTGCGTCCAGTATAATGGCGCTCTCAGAATGCTGTTGGGCCTATCGCGCTACTATAACGCTTCGGGAATGTTTACCGAGGCGCGAGTGGACTGCTTTAGTGTCATTTTGCGGAAGCGGGTAGCGTCACTAATGCGCAGAGTGCGGGGCAACACCAATGGCCTTCTTCGTACAGTGGCCGATAGGAACGGTGGGCCCATATTAAATCAATGGGTACGGGTACACGTCAATGTTAAGAGGATTTATATTAACATAGTTTGTAAGTATTTTGTTACTAACACTGGATATGTATATTTTGTCCGAAATAAAGATTTGAATTTAAAAGAAATAAAATGAATACAGTTTTAGGTAAAGAATTTTAATTTATAAATGTTGTATTTTTAAGGCTTATTTTGTTTTGCTTTCAGAAAAATCATTCTCCAAAAGAAATATTACCAAAAAAGCTTCACCAACCTTGACACTGAATTACCACCAACCAAAACTAACAAAAGTACCATAGTTTACGCCAATAACATTCCTACCCAAGATATAAATATAAAAAATGACAGTGACAGTGATGTCATCATGGTCAATGACAATATCAACATTGATAGAGACATTATAGTAATTTCGGATGATAACGATAGTTTGGCAGACATTACAACAACTGCCTGTGATGCTAAAGCGATAGGCATGGAAACAGATTGTGATAGTAAAGATATGTCAATTGATCTCAGTAACGAATCTATATTTTCCCTAAATGTTTTAGAAAATAATATTAAAAAGAATTGTGATTTAGAGAAATATATCACTGAATTAGAAGACGTTTTGAACGCCGAAGTACAAGAAAACGCTCTAAAAATTGCATTTAATGACAATCGAGCAAATAACAATACGTATATGAATGAAGTCAACAATCGTGACGAATTGAATTTGATTCATAATTGCTCAATATCTAGTAATAAGATTGATTTGAATTTGACATTCACCAAGGATATTGATGTTGATTTTAAAAAGCGTGTCGTAAACAATTCACACGCAAACACAGAACTTAACTATGAAAAAAACGATGTTACAACACAAAATGACATCCAAAATCATTTTGACATCAATGACAAGACAACTGATGTTAATAAACATGTCGAAGTAATAAGTCCATGTTCTGATGTCAATAAAGAGTTTTACAAAAGTTTAAGTGTATGTTCCAGTAAAAGATCTCGTTCTGATTCCGAAAATTCGGACATAGTTAATAAAAAATACAAAGGAAGTATTATCAAACGGGTGTCCGTAGTACCTGAAAACAGTGATGATAAAATAACCATAGGGTTAGCTAAAAAAGTACAAATATTAATTTCAACAGCAATTGACAACGCATCGTTTTTACCGCTCCTCCAGTGCCACGGAATTCAAAAAAATAGTCTAGTCTATAGTTGCCATAATGAAAAAACTTATTTATGGTTGAAAAAAGTAATCGATGTTGCTAGTGTCTTGAAAGTGAAAATTGTTGATGTTGTGGTTGAAGACGAAAATTACTACAAATTGAAAATGAAAATGAATAGTTTTATTGAAGAAAATTTTAGTAAATTTCTAAATAGGATTGAACTGTATAACGCCGGTTTAATAACGGACAAATGGAAATTAGTTAATAGGCAGGTTTTTCAAAACTTTGTCATAATTACTTTGTGGGTAGATAGAGATTCTTTCCAGTATATTTGTGATAGTAACTTTTCTTTGTTTGCGGGTATCGATAAAATTCAATTTTGTATTTGTTTTTCAACGTCGTAAAGTGATTTTTAGTTTTTTTTAACTTTTGCAATATGATTGGTAGTGGTGGTAGCTGGTTTGAAAATTCGTTACCACATCGTTTGTATAATGTAATTAATAGTTAATGGTTAAAACTTAACACCTTCGGACAATACAGCCTTCCGTTAGGAACTGAATGGCGAACTCCTGTAAGTAAAAACCTTTGCTATATATATTTTAAGTTTTTACGATAGTTTCGCACGCATTATTCAGTAATGTGATTTCAGCTTATTTCGCCATTTGCGGGCAAATTGCCAACATTTTGAAGTCGCTTTATTTGTTTCAACTTACTTTGTTATTGTGTTTTGAATATTTTTTATCAGTAGGTGCACTGAAAAATATATTTTTTATTAGTCTGTTCTTTCAGGTAGCATTACGTTTGACTTTTTTTTTGTTATGTTTTTGTAGTTCGTAGTATCGGCATTGTTGCGCATAATGTAAAACCTGAACTAATTTAACTGATCTCAAATGATCTCAGTCCATAATTTTTTGATTAGTAATAATTGAAAATGAAAACCCTGGGGAAAATATTTTTATGGTGAGGTAGGGTAAGAGGAATACCGGGGGAATAGGAACTTTAAGCCTTAACCCATAATCTAAAAAGTTAAGCTATATAGTGTCTCAGTCGATAGAACAGACAAACATATTAGTTTAAACGATTTCATAGAGATGTCGCTACGATGTTCCAAATCCAATTGACGGAAAAAAAAAACAAATTTGACAGTTGTGAAATCTTGAGAACATGAGGCCTCTGAAATACGATGATTGTTTCTTTTACCTCATCTTTTGGGGTACGCGAAACGATAATAAATTCGCAATTATTGAATTTAGTTAAAAAACGTAAAACAGACAAACAAAAGTTTAGTGTAGTTCAAAATTCTTATATAAGACTTTATTTTTTTTATTTTTTTTTTTTATTTTTTTTTTTACACTTTAAATCAGGTTAGTTAGTTAGTTAGTTAGACTTTATTTGTTTTTCCTAGAGCTCAAAACATTTGACTTAACCCCACCTGACTTTACGTTAAATTAGTTTTTTTTTTTATTTCATGAAACTGGATCTTCATTATTTTCTATCCATTAGATACTGGAAATTATTTAAGTAATGTCGAGCAGTGCTGCGTTATGCTTGCTATTACAGCTAAGTTGAGTCTTTGCTTTAAGGGCGCTTTTAAATTGGACGCTTGTAGAACACATGGACAGCGGCGCGTCTAGCGCTTCAGTCATTTTAGTCCACTAATTGAGACTGCAAAAGTGGCGCACGCATGTCAGGACTGTGGCGCAACAACTGGCAATAATCACAAAATCAGCAATGGCGCCACTGCAGCACTTATATAAGCTCTAATTTGAAGGCGCCCTTAGAACTGAAGATTATTAAGCGTGAAATAAAGAGAGCAGGTGAGAGTAGGGCGCGTGTTGGGTCGGTGGCGCGGCGGGTGTAATTCCGAGTATTTATATGGATGCGCCTGTTCCGCGCCCGCATGTGTATTGCACATATAAATAAACGGAATTAGACCCGCTCCCGACCCGCACCCGCTCTCTGTGTATTTCACTCTTTATCCATAGCGTTACTGGGCGTTATAGGAAAAACGCGGTAAATATTATTTTCTAAAGATGTTATTGAGTTTTTTTTATATTTCTATATTTTTTTTATGAGTTTTTTATGTCATAAGTTGACATTTTTGAAACGCATTATTTTTGTATTGACTGAAATTTAAAAATAAACGGGTAGAAAATGTAGCGGGGAAAATGGCGATTGAATTATCGGTTATGGCTAACATGATCATTATTTTTAGGATTAAAAATGTTTAATGATCAAAAATTACAAACAATAACTAATCTTGTGTAGTCTGGTGATCTGGTTTTATATATTTTTCGCTTTCGCGCTATTTTTTTATAATTAATATAACGTGCATTCTGTTTAATCAAAGCGGGATATTGTTACGTATTTTGGGGACAGCGGGACACGAGACTTAAAAGCGGGACTATAGACATGGTCATGTTAGTTATGACGAGTAAAAATGAGTAAAAAGCATCTGCCCTCCTTATCTATAACTAACGTATTCCACATTTTTAGCGAAATTGTGTTGTTAAAATGTCTGGGATTGGCGGAAAATCTCTAACCGCTTGCTTGATATCTTATTTAGTTTCAGTTTATTGCTAAACAGAATCAGTGCAATTGAAATATTTTTAAGTGACAACAAAAGTTTAGATGCCAGTATCTCGAAAGTGACCTAAGTGCAAGTGCGTTAGTTGTGACAACGAGGACTTTTGTTGGCAAACATATTTTCAAAGCAATGTCTGTTTAATTTGTGAAGAGTGCCTATAACGGTGCAATTATTCGTCTAGATTTGTCTCTGCCATATGAATACTAAAACTGCTTCTGCGAAAATTGGAACGTTTTTTCATTCGTTCACATTTATTCCAACCGACAAAATAGTTCTGAACATGATAGGTAAAAAGCGATGCCTCACGGGCGCTGCCGATGCGTTGCGTCGTTGCAATGCGGAGTACAAATAGATGCCCCGGCTGCGTGAGCTAAGTTAGCTTAGCTTCGTTCGCGGAGTGGTATGCGCTTTACGCATCCCAACACCCCTCCCCATTTCATCTCCTGGCCCTTATCCCATGCACCTGCATTCGCATCGTGTGGCAATTGGTTCTATTTTATATGTGGTACAACGCAACGTCACCGTTCAGGCGTCGGCGTTGGGCCGTCACTACGCAATGATTTCAACGCATCGGTTGGCACACGAGCAACGTAGCACCGTTTACTTACGCATCGCAGCACCCCTCCCCGCTTCAACACCTGGGCCCTTGTCCGATGCGTAAGCGTTATGTCGCCGCGTGCAGTTTTCAATATCGTGTGGCATGTCATTCTTATTCATGTGTAATACAACGCAGCGTCACAGCTAAGGCGTCGCAATGCTGCAATGACGCAACGCATCGTGTGGCATCGCTCTAGGTCCATATTGTGGAATTCAGAGATTTTACAACATTGTTTTAGAATGTTATACGAAATGGTAAAAGACATTATTCCTATATCGTCGTTTGTTTTATATTTAACATATTTTTATTTAAGATTGATTTTAAAGTTTTTTTTGACGATACGATTGATTTTTAAATGCTTAATTAAGAACCTTATTATCTTTAACACGTTCATAGTCCATGACTCTTCAGTGTCGCATTTATACTATTTAAATGTCAAATATTTTGGTTGGACTCGTACAATCAAAACACAGATTTTTTTTAATTTTGAGAATTGTGTCTTTTATATGTACAATTTTTTTTTATATAATATAAGAGTAAAAGAAAAACCAACACTTTCACACAAGTTCCGGTGGGCTTATGGGGTTGATTTTGGCCTTTATATGGGGGATGTAGTAAAAATTACTATTTAGCACTTATCGTTCTTTACCTCTCATCTACAGAGTGTAAAAATAAATGTGAGATAAATGTGATCATGATAAATAAAAACCAAAGTACATTTGTAATTTGCATTATAGCATTGAAATAACTAGCTAAAGATTTGTTCTCCCAAAGTTTTTCTCCATTGTAACATTTTGCCGTTCTAAGAGCCTATGCACATGACGTATTTTATACGCGCTGATGACGCGCATCAAACGCGCACACACCGCGTTCCAAGCAAGAAGCTTATAATACTCCACTAGAGTTTACACTTTAGTAGTTGCTTCATTTCAAAAATTAACTGAAATTACCAAACAAAACTAAAATTAAAACTACTACTCTTAATAGTAGCATAATGGCGTCTGTCGAGACAACACTGCTGGCGCTAGCTTTATTAGTGATTTTTAAAAAGAAAAAAATGTAAACGTAGCCCCTCCCTTGCCCCTTTCCTCAGTCTTGCAACGCGATGTTTGATTCGACGCAAATGCACTTCGAACGCGCGTTTGTATCGCATTTTACGCGCGTTTGAGTCGATACAAACGCAACAATCAGCCTTTCGAACGTCTTCGACGCCGTAAACGCGCGTCGTCTGCGCGTATAAAATTACATCGTAGTTCTATTGTGCAAAGTCAACCATTCCATGTAGTAGATTCACTTTCACAACATTGTAACTCGGCTAGCAGTATTTTATACCCTGTAAGATTTTTTGTTGATTGTACTTTTTATTTTGTAGAACTGACAGCTTTTTTGCTTTATTTATCTTAAGTAAATGTTGATTGATTAAAATGCGTTTTGTTTTTCCCCATTAACTAAATATCGACTAAAGCAAGCTCTAATTGCTTCCCTCGAATATCCAAAGCCGGATCCATTTTATTTTTCAAGTTACACAACATTGTATTTAGGTTTATACCCAGAGATGAACAGTGGATAAAAACTCAATCCCGCTCGGCTTTTATCCAAAGTGCCGGTTTTAACCTATTTCTGCTCAAAATTGTGGGCGGAACCCATTGACTTACAATTATATGGACGTCGGGTCCGCGCTAAAAAGTGTCCGAACTTATAGGGCGTTAAAATCGTATGCAGAGCGTCATTCACGCGTTAGTCTTCGTTTGTTCGACTGACAGCGAAGCAAGCAAAATTAGACAGTACTGCGATGACATTACAATTTAAATTTAACGTTTTAGCTTTTTCATATTCCTTTACATGTCACTACGTTTAAATAGGTTGACTTGGGACATTTTTTCGTGGTTTTTGTATTAGACCCGTCGTCCATTTATTTGTAAGTCAATGGCGGAACCCATATTTTTTATCAATTACAAAAGCATTAAACATAATTTTACTTGGCGCTTTCAAAAAGACGCTTATAGAAGCACTACAGTGGCGCAACGTACTTCACTAATGGTTACTGCATAAGTGGCGCATGCGTGCTGCGACAGCGTTCCCAGCTACTGTATGAAAATAATAGTGCACTGCAACGGGCATTTTAACGCACCCTAATGTTACCAGCACCCTTATTCTTCAAAACCGGAACGCAGTAATGCTTGGCGACAGAAATAGGTAAGGTGACAGTACTTCCCTGGGCACCCTTTTTCACAAGGGACTACTACTACTAATACATAATATATTGTGTGATTTTTTTTTAAATGGGGAACTGTCTTAGGAACCATTGTCTTTTTGTGAAATCAATTTTGGCATAGTCAATTTCTTGGACAAGCGTTGGACAATTCACGCTTGTCCAAGAAATTGAGAAAATGAATAAAATTCAAATCAATTTTCAAAATTTCAAAAAAATTCAGATTTAAAAAAAATCGATCAAAATTTTTTTAGTGCTAATCGACTCAGTTTCAAGTAGGGATCATTTCGTTGTATTGGACGTAAAAATCGGGATAGCCCAAATTGGTCAGATTTTCATAAAATATTTTAGTGGTTCCTAACAGTTTCAGATTTTCCCATACTGTCCCATTTAAAAAAAACACTTCGTATATAATAAGAATCTACGCACGTGCTGGAACTGCCCCGACACGACTCCAGGTTCTTTTTAGATGGATTTGAATGAAGAAATTAGTAGTAATGTACTAATGAAGAAATTAGTACTTACATGGTAAATTTCATAAGTCTTATTTAAGCATGAAAGTTTTGATTTCATTCATAGAATCTTTTCCTGAAAAGTTGACATTTTGCAGATGTGTCCTTATTGCACCAAGGGTGCGACACTATTAAATTTTAACAAAACTCGATTTACAACAAATATTTAATTGTAAAATGATTATGTTTATGGGTTTAACCTGTTATAAGCATTGTTATAACAAGGCGATATGTTTTTCGGATAAGTAGATAAATAAAACAACAGGTTATCTAATAAAAAGTGTACTTAAACAATATTTCTTAACAGTCTTTTTGACACGGAAAGGGTTAAAGTATTACAGCACAAGTTTTAAATATAAATAAAAAACATTTTGCAATATAATCAGCTAATCTTGCAGACTGTACTCAAGTTTACATATCTTATATATACAAGATAATAAAGTGCAGAATTTTTTTAGCACTAATATCAATGTGAAAAGGCTGACAAGTTTATAGTAATACAACAATCTTATGGCAAATGTAAGTAATTTTTATTAAAAAAAAAAGGAACCGAATTCAAACTTTGCTTATATGTACATAAAAATTGGCACTAAAAAGTTAACAATATCGGTTACTGGAACGTGACCGGCTTCATCCCCTAGTTTGCCACCCTTACAGATGGCATTTTTTCTTCAATTTTAAATGGAACCAATACTGCGGTACCGTCTTTCAAACATAAAAAAATCATCAAAATCGCTTCACAAATGCCGGTCGGTTAAAAAGTGTTTAGAATTAGTTATTTATTTCTAACGGTTTTGTTCTAAATTAAAAAAAAAACAAAAACAAACTATGCTTCTGAGATTCAATTCCTGATTTTTGTGGAGTACACATTGCATTACAAAATATTAGCAATCATTGAAAGAAAGAAATCTTTTAAACACAATAGAAGATACATTTGAGAATTTGTGAGAATTATAATTCAGGGTAAAATAGAAGGAAAAAGAAAGAGAGGAAGATCAAGAATGGCGTACAGTGAACAAATAAAGAAGAACATAAAAGTAAGCACATAATAAAGAGGTAAAGTTCACATAAATAACATTAAAGGAGGTTACACAGACAAGGGCATGGTTCTAGGATGATAAGAAAAAGTTTTCCTCTGTTTTACAAATTCAAATAGTCAACAAGGCCAGCTTCTGCGTATTTGGATGACAAGAAACCGTGGTAGTGACCAGCTTTAGCTCATGCAGATAGTGTCATTATAAGATATTGTAAATGTATTCAACCCCAACCCCTTCAGGGGACTCTGCCTTACGAATGAGCAGTAGAGTTTAATCAATATGACCATTTAAGCGTAATTTGGTTATCAATGAAATAAAGATCATTTGAATATTGAATTTTAGGACTTATGGTAATGACTTTCACACTTCGTCTAACCATTTAACTTTTGACATATGCATGCCTACGAAGTTCCGTAATTATTGATATACAACACCGTATACAAAAAAATGCAATACTTCCTGGACCCTTATTTTTTAATTTTAGTGAATAGATCTGCTCTTTAGCCCCGATATTTATCGAGTCAATTGATTATGTAACAAAGATTATTCAAGATGATAAATTTTGGTACCTGTCTAATAAATTATAATGAAATCAAATAAATTATAAATAATTGTAATAAAAATTTACTGTTTTTTATAATGAATCGTCGGCTTCTTCTCCATATGAACGGGAATCTTCACTTGAATCATTATTATACTTAATTATTAATTCTTGAGTACACAAATTCTCAAACGCAACATCACGGTCCCAATCAGACAATATCTTCTTTTTTGAACCAGGTCGCATTCACGATTACAACTTCTTCATAAATAAAATCGATTGTTTATAAGAAACCGAATCAGAAACGCATTAAGACATCACTAATTGATTAGAATTAGAGCTGTCAAAAGTTAATTTTTTTTCTTCTTTCCATAAAGGAAAAGGCAAAGGTTTTACACCATACAGCCAAGTCTTGGTACATTATTCTTTTTTGGTACATGAAGTTGAATTATGTTTCTGTAAATATGGTCGCCACAAAGAGGATAGGCAATTTGAGGCGGCGTGCTTGGATTGACTCGGGATTCCTTAGAACGGGCCGATACGGGTATTTTAGTTCGAGATTCGTATAATTTCGCGTTTTAATCTTCGATTAAGGCACAATAGCACTATCCTATTCCACTTTAAACTAGAATTCACAAAATAATTGAAAGTCAAAATAAAAACGACGCTTTTCCCTCCAAAAGGTCCAGAGCGAATTTGTCAAAAGTTAAATAAATGGTTGAACGGAGTATAGTATACAGTTTCAAACTTGCATAATAGCTTTTGATCAATCAAACTTTATTTATGCTGAGGGCATTTAACACTGAAAATGCGAGGTCGCTCGAATTGTATGTCCGGAAGTGTATTATAGTATGATTCTTATAATAATACCTTCTTGTATGACTAACTGAAAATATACTATGCTCTTGGGTCATGGTGATCAACATCTTTGTACATTTTTTCGTACAAACGAAATATATTAACGTAATTTTCTTTTTGAAAATTGTGGATGAGGAAAATAAACCCCAGTCTTTGCTGATTACTAAAGGGTTTTCCAGTAGGTAGATTTTGACAGTTCATAGCGGCCACGTTGTTCAGGGTGCTTTTGTCAAATCTGTTGTTTCTTTTTCAGTCACTTAAGACAAATCATGATAAGTGACAATAGAACACCCATTTTTATAATAAATTTTTATAATTTGCAGGTGTTGCTCGACGCTGTAATTTGCCATGATGATTTGTGTTTAGTGACTGAAAAATAAACAACAGATTTGGCAAAAGCAGCCTCAACAACATGGCCGCTATGAACTGTCAAAATCTACCCGCCCTTGATGGAAAATCCTATACTAGCTAACTAATTAAAAATCACCCTATATACATAATGTTAAAAAGTACGTTTAAAATTTCATGAAGCAATACTATCCACGTAGAACAAGGTAAATTCACTAAAGAGCTTTATCTTGCTATCACAAAATTTCAGATGTACTTTTCTAACAGCCTGTTTGTCAGCCTCTTCAAGTGAATATTGTACACTTTTACAAAATGTTAGATATGCTACTGCGTATCTAACTCCACTATGGGCTTGGGCAACAGGCCTCTGATGCTAAGATCGTATACCACCTCTTCGATCTTCTTCACGTCGTACTTGAGAGCATCGAAGCGCTTGCGCAGGTGATCGTTCTTTAGATTCAGCAGTCTTAAAACAAAGAAAGAGAGTGTTAATTACAAATCACAATTATGGCCTCTGTGATCGACTGGCTTGCACACCGGTTTTCATGGTGTCGCCATCTCTGATGTCTTGCCCAACACTGTGGTCTCTATCCAACAAAAAAAAATGAGAATGTCCTCTTTTTTTTTAAGTTGATTAAAAATATACATTATGGTAGTAAAAATATCATGATATTCAATAAAATATATATATACCTGAATCCTGCGTTGAGTTCCATGACGAATTTTGATATTTGCAAAGGTCTACTATAGTCACCCTGTGTCACTGAGTTCACGGCTAGTCGGGACTGAAACATAATAAATATATATAATAGCTATTGTATAATAAAGAAATGGAAATAATTTATTCCTTAAATGAACAACACAGTACACATGCATTTTATAATTTTTGTTATGGTACCAAATGACAGGACGAACAAGAAAAGCTTGTGATGTGACACGCCTGCTATGAAGCAGTTGCAGTGCCACTCAGAGCTTTAAATTGCAAAGGTCTGAGGGACTCGGTCACTGTGCCTGTCACCCTGAGACATAAGTTGATTTGCCTGTAATTTCACCAGCACCCTTACTCTTCAAAACCGGAACACAGTGATCCTCACATTACTGCTTGGCGGCAGAAATAGGTAACTCTTTCACAAGGACCTCTACTGCTACTAAAGAGAAGATTCTAATAAATGTGTTGATACGGACAGCAACATGGACCTGATTAAACACTCTTGGTTAGTGGGATAATTAGCTGTACTCTATTATTGCAAAAGAGAACATACTTACCAATTCTGTGCACATGGTCAGCAACCCAACAAGATAGTCCTCAATGTCCAAATGAAAACCTTCCTTTTGCTCCACAGCACTAACTGCAATACACCAAACAACTGAGTTAGTTTTTTAACTAGTGTTAGGTTGCATGATCGGGTCATAGTCTACACGTTACACTGTACATTGTATCACACTCGAAGAAATGATAAATGAATTGTGTCACTTTTGTTAACTGTTAAATAGAATCTGTTATACTTATATAAATTCATTCAATTATAAAGTTGTTATTGTTGAGAAATTTTAATTGCAGCCTGCAGATAACAATTTATTTTTAACCGACTTCAAAAAAGGAGGAGGTTCTCAATTCGACTGTGTTCTTTTTTCTTTTTTTTTTTGTATGTAACGCGATAACTCCGGTATTTGTGAACCGATTTTCATGATTCTTTTTTTGTTGGAAAGGGGGTACTTCAATAGTGGTCCCATTTCATTTTGAAGGAAATCATCCACCTCAAAGGATGGCTGTTGACGCATGAAGATTCATTTTTATAATAGCCTAACTTTAATTTAGGAGCAATTACTTTTAGCAATTATTTAGTTGATTTTGCTATTTCATCAATTCAAGGCGTTTTTCCCTCGATATACTTTGACCATACCTCGATATATTATCTCCAGTATCAACTCCTGTATAGTGGCGAACTAGGGGATATTTCAATGAAACTTAGCAAATAGACGTAATTCCACGTACTTTTGAGGTCGGTTTTTTTAGTACTCTGTACTGAGATTATTATATTGGTGTTGCCAATTATTATTTCGTAATGCCATAGACAGCATCGCAACAATATCCTTGGCAGAGAATAATTAAGTAACGAGAACGGACACTCCGCCCCTCCCTAGCTTTAGATACCGCAGCACGCCCCGCACATTGACGGTCACATGATTGAACGACAACGACGAAGACGGCTTTGATATTTGAATGTAGTTTTCATTTTATTCATTACGAAATTTGTTCGTTAATATATAACATCATTTTACGTTACTATTTATAATGGTCGTGAATTGTGCTGTGTACTGCTGTTTATAATCATCTAAACGGAATAATGAGAAGAATTTCTTTCGTTTTTTGAAAGATGAAACGAAGTAAGTAAAAAAACTTATGTCTGAGACTCATTCAATTATTGTTTTCTTTAGTGCAGAGTAATATATAATGCAGATTTATTATATCAATATTATAAGACGCCATAACTTCGTGAGCTAGACAAGGCTTCTCGAATTTTCAATTTGTATTGCAGATAAATATTAAGTACCCAGTAACTAGGTAGTGATAAACTTGGACACGCCATTTCAAATACTTTGGTTACTTTATTTAAGGGTACCTGTCCAAAATATAATATTTTAAGTGCTTTTAATACATTTTTTAAATAAATCTTCAATATTTTTCTAGTTGGTCAATTAATGAAAAATATAATATTATATCGATTTAAATACCTAATGAACTTGTGTAATTATTAGGATTCTATTGCACGCACACATTTGCGCGTGTGCAGATAGCGCGTTGCTGTATGTAGTAGTAGTAGGTAAGTAATTTTCGGCCGTTGTATGGAGTGTCCGGGGTGTTCCTTGGCTCGTAATCTGCTATCTGTTGTCATTTTTTAGTATTATTATTGGTCATAGCCAATACTATTCCTCACGTGGTGTTTGGCGGGAAGAAATGTTATAAATAAGCGCGGAATCTTTTTGTATGCTCTCGTTTTCCATTGTACTCGGGCTCGAGAAATAAACCATCGTAAGCAAGTTACATTTAATTTAATACTAGGCATCATAATTAAGGCATTTAGGGAGGTATATCAACGCAAGCCTACATTTTAGGAGGTGAGGTGTTGGTGGACAACCCTAGCGTCCCACAACCCGTGCGCTGACAATTAATGTGAATAAAATAAAAACAGGCGGAGATAGGATCCATTTTTTCTTCCATACAACGGGCCAAAAGATGTACCTCAAATACTATCGTATATTTTTGTATAAAAAAATACGGCCAAGTCATAAAAAAATTCAAAAGAATTTATTAATCACTTATACTAAGTCGCGCCCTGGTGGTAAGCGGCACGCCTATCCATAACATTTTGGGTGGCACGAGTAGGAACCCTGCACCCACCACGCGCAAAATAGGCGCATTGACGTCGAGTTGCGGACACCAGCCCGTTACACCAAGTGGCAATCATAACAGTTGCAGTGCCACTCAGAGCTTTCGATCGATATGTTTTATGTAAGGATCATTTCATTGTATGGGACGAGAAAAATCGGGACAGCAGAAATTCGTCAAATTGAATCAAATATTTTTAATAAAATTTATTTATTTATTTATTTATTTAATAGTTTATTGTACAGGAAAAATACAACAAGTCACAAAGAATACAAGCGAAATTAAAAACAAAAGTTTTTTACATTTACATTTTTTTTAATAATTTTTTTCGATGGGCATGTCAAGATTTTGAAGCACTTACTTAAAACTGACTTAGTTAAATGCCACTTACTGCCAAGAATCTCTGCAACAGTAGCGTGCATGACCAAGATCCCCTTCTCCAACCAGATGGTGAGCGCTATGAGGAAGCAGTACCGCTGCGTTATGAACCGCCAATGGTCTTGGTACCTGATCATTGAAGAATCTTGAAAATATCCGTTACTTTTATTGCCTGCTGATGTGTCTCTTAGAAAAGACACCCGCCCGGCAGACACACATATGGCAAGGTCTTCTGGGTACTCAGCAAAGAAACAAAAATAATCGGGTTGTTCTTGACAGTTGTCTTTATAAAGTATAAATTTTTATTTCAAATACCAATACTGAGGAACAAAAAAGAATCATTCAAAATCGGTATACAAATTCAGTAATCGCGTGTTGTGTGTAGGTCTACCATAGGTCTACACACAAAAAACTTTTGTTTTAAAATGTTATATTGTCTATGGTCATTTTAAAAATGATAATATTTTTGCGTGCATTTATAAGAATAGGCGGGAAAATTTTAAGTTGATCGATTGGTTGATTGAATGAATTTTTGTGTTCGATCTTTGTATTAATAATTATAACAAAGTAGTGGAGTAATTTCACAAAAAATAAATTAATATGAATTTAATTTTCCACCCTCTTTTTCAACCTCGCTAAAAATAGTTAACATTTAATTAAGGTATATTTAAAAATTGCAGATTAGATGTTGTACGAAAATTGGCTGCCTCTGCCACAAATGAAGCGTGAAAACAAAATACAGCCACGAAGTTTGGTAATTCGCTTACAGCGTCTTCGGTGGTGGGGGGAAGTCTAGTTAATATTGTTTCATATGTATTAATAATAATAATGCAAATTAATAACTATTTGTTTTCAGTAGTAATCAAATAAACACAAAATAATTTGTTCCAAACGCTGACGCGCGGAGCGACAGTATCGTACACACTATGCCCGTAAAAAACTCACGTAACTCTTGTGAAAATTCGCTCGTAGCGAATTTCGCTTTAAGTTGTAGCGCTACTTTGAGGCCTTTTATAAATAAAATCATAAATTTGTATAAGTCTGTCTTTTTTGAAAATGGAGTAAAATGACATTTATAGGGTTGCCAGTTTTCATAAAATTTTAAATAGTTATGTAGTTGTTGTCGATAGTTTCATCGATAGACTGTGAAAGATAAAATTTAGCCAAAAATTACTGAATTGTGAATTTTACGAAGTTCTAATGACTTAAGGTACTAATACGTTATTTCCTTCTTTATTCTTATTCTGACAGTTGGACAACTATTTTTTTTTTATTTTTTTTTTTTATTGTGACTCGGCAAAATGACTGCACCGCGCCTGATGGAAAGTGCGAATACAGTCCAGAGATGAGAGTAACGGATGGAAAACACAAATATCTTCACTCCGTCACTATCATTTTGCCGGTCTGGCCAAATGCTTCTTCACACTACGTTTGAAGGACCCGATGTTATAGAGGGGAGGGAATACATGCGCCGGGAGTTGGTTCCACAATTTGATGGTTCGGCATAAGAACGAATTGCCAAACTTTTTAGTGCGGGACGGTATTGAACTGACCGTCCAACTGTGGCAACGCAGTCCGGCACGGGTGGTCCGCTGATGGAAAGGAGAGGAAGGGATAAGGTTGAATAACTCTTCAGAGCACTCACCGTGGTACAGGCGAAGACTAAGAAGGCGAAGAACTAGCATCGAGATCAATTTTTATTCATATATACGAGTATTTTAACAAGAATAACCGGATTTGATTCTCTATATTAAACTAAAATGAAACACTTTAAAATATGTCTCCTCTTCGTATTTTTCATAATCATAATAGTTCTAAATACACACTATATGTATGAACTTGCAAAAATTGACAATTGAAATTAACTTGTGCACAGTAATTGGATGAGTCGAGGATGATTCAAATGAACCAAATTCGGCTATTAATTCCGTAAGCGTGATCAATATTTTGATAGTTGATAGAATATTTATCGACTGCAATCAATAGCTGCTCGCAAACGGGCATCACTTTTGCGCAACGAACTGTCATTTTACTCCGTCTTCAAAAAAATTGACGTTTGTAGCAATAAGCAATTTCGCTTGAAGCGTCGCTGCTCGTGGCCTTCGCGTAAAACGAAAAAGTTCTTTATCTTGGAACTTACTTGTAATAATCTGTAGAGGGCACAACATTCTTGAGTCTGCCGTATCCGTCATGTGCTTTCTCGAACAGCTCCCTTGCACGAGTGCATGCTGCACTCACTAAAACGATTAACATTAAGTTTTTATGGGCAATAAAGTGTCATCAGTGATCACACTTACGACACGGTATTGGCTTGAGCTACTCAGAAAAAAGCTTTACTTCCGTGCAGTAAGAGAGAAAAACGCGTTTAACGCTGACTGTAGCTGTGCTGCAGCAGGTAGTAAATCCGT
The DNA here is from genome assembly GCF_003589595.1 of Hyposmocoma kahamanoa. Classification (NCBI taxonomy): domain Eukaryota; kingdom Metazoa; phylum Arthropoda; class Insecta; order Lepidoptera; family Cosmopterigidae; genus Hyposmocoma; species Hyposmocoma kahamanoa. Next base: position 1,916,094 of record NW_020653732.1, on the reverse strand, counting down.
TGGGTTGTAAACCCCTATGTTGTGGATAATCCAAAGATTCGCATGAAGCATTACGCTTCTACATTTATATGGCGAACGGCTATGGAGTGGAATTCTCCGCCTGCAAACTTGTTCCCTGAACGTTATAACTTGGACCTTTTCAAGGCGAGAGTGAATAGGCATTATTTAGGTGTGCAAGCCCCATCGTTGATGTAATCGTCACTTTACATTAGGTGAGATGCAGATCAAATGGGCACTTACATTAAAAAAAAAAAGATTAAAAAATGTTTCTTCTCATAGAGTCCTGCCTGTCGGATTGTTCCTTCCAAGTTAAACACAGAGAAGTGAGATCAAACATGTACAATATTCTGGCAGGTGTATCACAGGGCTCAGTCCTCGGCCCGGTTCTGCATAACATCTTTATATAGGACTTGCCAATATTGGATAAAATCACAGTTGCTACATACGCTGATTATATAGCCCTTTTGTACATTGACGGGAATCCTGTTAAAGCTAGCACAAATCTCCAATTCCTACTAGATCTTACTGTAAATGTCACATGCGGGCCAGTACCACCAAATCTCATACTATTACATTTGCACTGAGAAAAGGAAACTGTAATTCAGTAAGACTTGGCAATGAAACATTACCACATTCTGATTGTGTGAAGTGTTTTGGTTTTCACTTGGACAGACATCTCACATGGAAGCATCACATGAAACGAAAAAGATATGAAGTCAATTGCAAATATTGTAACCTTCAACTTCTAATCTTCAACTCAGTCTTAAGAGGGAGCAGAGGAAAAATTCCTAATCTTCGATTTGATTTTAGAGGGGTATATCCACTTTAAAGTTACAAATAAAATATTGTATGAGTAACTACACGATATATTCAAGCATAGACACTAATCAGAAACATAAAACAATAAAGTTTCCTCGATAGATAAAAATCACCAAATGACCTCTAATTTTGATATTTTTTCGATTCATCCTCGAAATGCTACAGATTATTAGGACAAAAATTAGATAATTAATTATATTTATGCATGATGGAGAACTGTCACTACGGATTTTTTTTAATCCCTTTAGTTTTAGAGTTATTCCGTTAAAACGAATTTGGTACTTTAATGCACAAAATTCAACATCTCCTGTCGCATGTCACTCGAACTTCAGGCATATATTTGTTTCACAAATTTGGGCGGAGTTGGAGAAAACTTTTTTGGCTTGCTCCCTCTTATAACCCATTTGGACATACGGTATTCAGCTGTGGGGTGTGGCTAGCGAGAGTAATATACTTTTGCCTCCCACAAGTGCAGAATTGTATCCTAAGGGCAACAGACAATGCCCCTCGGTTCACTCGTAATGAAGAGATCCATGATCATCTAAACAAGTTATCGGTGGCTGTTGAGACTGACCAACATAAAACTAATCACAAAGAATGTCTATCCCTGCCACCTGAGCCCACTCATTGCGGAACTTCTAGATCCATCAACTATGGTCAAACGGTTAAATGGAGGCCTTGTTCTATAGTTGGGAGGTGCAGCACTGGCCGCTCCACCAAAAACGTCTTCTCTCGCAAATAAAATAATAATACAAAAAAGCCTCACTATGATGTATAGATATGTATGTATAACGTCAAAATATGAACGCGCAAAAATACTTTCAGTTGCTGTCTTTGTCTAGTAGACATGTACTAGACAAAGGAAGAAAAGGTAGACAGCTCTTAGGGTAATAAATAATATTTCACCTCCAGCCTCGCTATGATGTATAGCTTGGAGCACGGTTGTAGTTTCCCGTGATATTTGGTCCACTTCTTTGCAAATGCTGCGTATAACCTAAAATACAACATTGTCGAGAATTACTTTCTTATAAATACGTAGGTCTTTTATTAATTTAAACACTATTCTTAAGATACATGTATGTCCTAGACTGTAACATATGTATTACTAGTGTATAAGTCTTGTAGTTGTTTTATGCGAAATAAATAAACAAACATCAAGGGAATACATAAAACATAGTGACGAATTTATTGGTCGTTTACCTCGCGTAATTCCTGCTCGTCGTCAAGACTTTTCTGAAATTCGCTGAAAATAGCAGTCACTCTCACGTTTTCACTCATTTCAACAGATGTTATTGTAAAAATATTTATATTTTCATCGATCGGCCCACAAATCAGTGAAGGATACTACAATACAAATCAGGCTTGCGTGTGTATCTGTCACAGTGTTGCCAGACTTTTATGAAGTTAATTCGCCAATTTACGTATGTTAAGTAGCCGATATTCGCCCAAGTCATAAAATCCCTAAAAATTAAGAAATTAGGGTAAGAAAATTAAGACATTGGTGAAAGAAATATTCCCTAATGTCAGCAAGCAGCAATGCAGTAATTTCCCACACGTCGAAAATAATCAAACCCCCAAATGAGTTATTTTTACAACTCCATTCTCCACAAAATCCCCAATACAATTTGGTAGCCTAAAATCGCCTTTTCCTATTTTAAACATAGCCTAAATATCGCCGAGTCGCCGACCACTTTTTTAGTCGCAGCGTGACCACTTAAAGTAACCTAAATGCCGAGAAATCGCCTTATCTGGCAACAGTGTTCTGCATAATTTTTTTTTTTAATTTATTAAGGCTTTGGCTAAGCCATCAGCCTAAACATGAAGTTTAATTATGTTTCTGTAAATATGGCCGCCACAAAGAGGATAGGCAATTTGAGGCGGCGTGCTTGGATTGACTCGGGGTTTCTTAAAACGGGCCGATAAGTGTATTTTAGTTCGAGATTCGTATAATTTCGCGTTTTAATCTTCGATTAAGGCACAATAGCACTATCCTATTCCACTTTAAACTAGATTTCACAAAATAATTGAAAGTCAAAATAAAAACGACACTTTTCCCTCCAAAAGGTCCAGAGCGAATACCAGTGTTCTGCATAACAAAACAAAAATGGCGTGGCGATGTCAACTCTATGTTACCAATTTTGAAGCTAACAAAATTTCAGTACAGTCAACAACAAAAAAATAAAATAAAGTTGTTTTTATAATATGAAAAAATGGCCGTCCTTTGAAGTTTCAAGTACAGTTTTTAAAAGATTGTTTTTATTTTAAGAATATTGTGAAGAAAATACAAAGAAAGAAACAGTGACGAAGAAAGTTACAACTATAGTTCTTATTTCAAATCAAACTACAAAAGATTATATCCTGAAAATTTCAATAATTACGAATTAGAAGTTTTTGTTCAAAGTGAAGATGCGATTTAAGTGAAAGTGAAAATATAAATATTGACTCTCGCCGCTTAAAAGACTATTTAGAAAACCCAAAACTAGAGAACTAAGTTATCTAAGAGAAACTGAAAACATAATGTGACTAGAACTACAATAGAAAATATTTGAGGATCCCGATAATTCAACGAAGACATGGCTCAAAGGACTTGTATCCAAGCCAAAACTCTTAATAAAGAAAAAACAAGTTACACAGTTGGAATAAACCTTAAGACTAATTTTTCCACCCTCTAAGGAATGAACACTGTAGATTTTTTTCGAAATCTGCACATGGAAAACAACGTACTTTATTAAAAAATTACATACTTATTAAATTGTATATATGTTTTTCATAGCAGTAAAACTCCTTGTAGAGTTCATCATCGGCATCTAACTTATTTCTGCCGCCGCGCAGTAATGTGAGTATTGCTTTAAACCAAATAAAGACTAAAATAAAAACTAGTTGTAAACAAAAGCTTTATTTTCTCGAACCTTCGCAAACTTAAATTCAGTCAGATTAACATTAACCAGGCGGCCATTTCATTTGCCGGCCACCGAGAATGTGAATGTGCATGTGGTACACGGTCTGATCTCCTTCCTCCCCGTCGTTGATTTCGAGGCGGAAACCACTCTTATCTAGACCTTGCTGTTGGACAATTTTACGTGCGATGGTCAGCAAGTGTCCTGGAAAAAACAAATAATGTTACTATTGCCTCGAATATAGTCAACTCGGTCGTTTAATTACACTTTCTCTAATTACACATGACCGCGCGACTAAACCGCTAATACTAATTAAATATTTATTAAAAACTACTACATACCCCAATCACCTACTTATGTAGGCACTTTTTAAATTCCAATTACTCGAGCAGGACGTGGGCAGAGCTAGTTAAAATAATAAGCATTGATAACATAAGTGTTCTTTAAGCCTGCCGTAATTGGTTGCTCAGCAACATTAATTGAAATGATATCATGCAGGTTAATATTAAACATTGTATATCTAGAGAGAGTATATATTATTTACATTATGTTAATTACATCGTATTTTTAAACGACCTGGATACCAGGTACATCAATCCAAAACATTATGATCATTTATTAAAAAAAAACAGAAACCTAGAACAAAGTCAAAATAAGAGGCCATTTACACATACAGGATTTTAACTTTTTTTTAAGGTTTACAATGAACTTATACAGTGGACTAAAATCGTAATATGCGGTTGGTTTTTCTAGTTAAAGTCAAAAATTATTTATTCCATAAGTAAAATAAATTTACACTTGAAAACGTCACATTTAAGTTACTGCTCCTTCACTACGCTGAATGAAAATGGAATAGGAATACTAAAATAAAAATTTAAAGTGAATACGTACACCAGACAAACAATCAAAATACATTAAAAAGATTTTGTTGGCTATGACCACAGGCATTATTTCAAACCATTGCGTTAGTATTATAATAGTCTGTCTTAAACTTATTCTTTTATAGAGTAAATCTGCAGCGTGTAACGTTACATGTTCACCGTTAATGACCGTTATTCAATTACTTTGTGGGTACATACATAGGATAGCCGTATGTGTATTTTAATCGCGCGATAGGTTGGCGCATGTACTTTGATCACGACTTGCACGTACGATTTGTAGCAGTTTCATACATAAATAGTGTTAAACACAAATGGGATTAAAAGGTTTGTTTACAACTATAATTTTAAGAAAAAGATATTTTATCTTTTTCTTCTAATTTGTGTTTTGGACTTTGCAGTCTGTTTGTTAAGTGTCGCCAGTAAAACAAAATGAAATGATAAACCAATATTCAATGTTTTTTGAAGCAAACAAAATTTTAGTATTAATCAACAAGAACCAAATTAAAATGCGCCAACCGACGACGGAGCCATAACCACATAAAACTTTAGTAGACAATTGTTTTTAGTAACACTTCACTTATTTGGAATAAACGTTTTAGAAGGTAAATTTTTATTTTGTATGTATGAACACATCGTTAAACTTATTTCAGTTAATTACATATTAATAAAATTGTATTATGTATATATACATATATGTTACCGGAAATGAATGAAATCTAGGAATTGTATACAAATCCTAGGAAATGTATACAATTCCGAAGCTATCTAGGAAATGTATAAAATATTGTTTCAAAAACTATTAAACAAAAACTATGTGTTACATAAATGTCCTAGAAAATGTGTACAATTCCTAGGAATTGTATATAATTCCAATATCGTATTAGGAAATGTATAAAAATAATGCTTTCTGTAATAAAACACGTTGTTAAAATGAGAATAATATTTTTTATTAAAGCACTCATTGCCCAAAGGGACTTCCGCGTTTGTATAAAAAAACCTAACTTAACCTAAATAATCCGATTCGTTTCTGCCCAGAGCATGCCCAGAGGGACTTCCGCGTTTGTATAAAAAAAAACCTAACTTAACCTAAATAGTCCAATTCGTTTCTGCCCAGAGTGACTACCGCGTTTGTATAAAAAAAACCTAACTTAACCTAAATAATCCGATTCGTTTCTGCCCAGAGGGACTGCGACGCGCGTACGCACTGACAGTTTACGCGGCACTAGAGCGATCGCCTGATCAGACGAAGCAATACCCTCCCCTCGCCCCGCTATCCCCGCGTACACATTGAAATCTCAAATGTTTTACATTTCCGATTGCTATTTAGGAAATGTGTCTAATATAATTTTAGGAATTACATACATTTCCTAGGAATTGTATACAATGACGGATTACATACATTTCCGGTAACATATACATATATATATGTCGTAGCCATCGCGTATATAACCAGAAATGTTATATACTCGATGGTCGTAGCAGTAGAACTCCTTGTGATAGAGTTCGTCCAGGGAAGTACTGCCACGTTGTGTAATGTGAGTATTACTGCTTTCCGGTTTCGAAGGGGACAATCCGCGACACTGTAAAACAACGTTCTAACGCCTCACATGTTACTCCGCTCCAGTGTTCCTATCTGATAATCCGCACTACTCTGAAACCAGCCTGAAGGTGCTGGTGAAATTATAGGCACGTGAAACTTGTAAACTGTCTCAGGGTGACAGCCGCAGTGGTAGTGCCCCTTGAATCTTTGCGAATTAAAGCTCCGAGTGGCACTACAGCGCAGGTGCACTTGTTCGTCCCTTTACTTGGTATCATAAAAATTAAAAGTTATCTATATTATCTATATCAGCTGAGCAACATGCTGATTCATTCTGCGAACATTGAGACATCTTGCAAATAAAAATGTACTTTTAAGTAAGATAAGTAAAGACTAAAACAACTAATTATTAACAAAAACTTTATTTTCGCACCGTCATAAAATTAAATTTAATCAGACTAACATTAACCAGGCGGCCATTTCATTTGCCGGCCACCGAGAATGTGAATGTGCAGGTGGTACACGCTCTGAGCTCCGTACTTCCCGTCGTTGATCACGAGACGGAAACCGCTCTTATCTAGTCCTTCCTGATGGGCGACTTTACGTGACACGGTCAGCAAGTGTCCTGGAGGAAGCAAATTAGTATTACTGGCGGCTTGTATTATACGTTTTGACGCTTTATACCAGAAACGCTAAATGCCAAACGGGCAGAATGTCAGATTAGCAGAATGCCAGATTTTCAAAATGCCAAATGTCGCTGCCAGCCTCTCCTTCTGACGCACGAACTAATGTCATTGTTCAAAATTCAAAAGGAAGCACGCTTTTGAAACTGTAAAGTTATCAAGTTTCTTTATGATATGAAGATCAGTTATTAGTAGTTAAGGAAACTACATTTTGTTTTTAATATATAAAAAAAAACATCAGAACCTCGCTTCATTATTTCAGACGAATGACGTCCATTACTGGACAGGCAAGTTGCTAATCTGGCAGTTACTCTCTACTCAGCCGTTTATTTGAACTTTCTCTCGTCACACGTGACCGTGCGACCAAACCACTAAAATTATTTTTACATAACAAAGAGGAAATAAGTGAAACAAATGAAATGTCTATTTTTTGCCACATTTTATACTTTTGCAATGGTCTAATACAACCTTTGAGTTTGGTAATGACTAACGAAGGAATTCATTCAGCTTTTCATTTTTCCGCCCTTACTTTCTGACATGCACTTTTGACTGCATTTTTGAGAAAAAATAATAAGCTTGTGATATGCGAAAACTCAAGGAAGCTTCGACAGTATCACATAATGTGTTAAAATTGTATGTGAAATTTTAAGCTTTGTGAAATAATAAATGGTCCCACAAAAACGTACGTGCATACAATGATGTACACATACAATATTACCTTACAGCATTGTTGCCAGACTTTTGTGAAGTTAATTCGCCAATTTATGTAAAATACCTAAAAATCAAGGAAAGCAATTCTGCTTGCTGCCGGGAATTGGAGAATATGAACTATCTTATTGTCCCGATTCTCTCCACACGGATAACTATTGAAACCTCGAAATAGTTGTTTTACAACTCCATTCCCCACAAAATACAAAATCAAGTTTACAGTTCCCGACGTTTTATTAAGTAGCCTAAAGTCGCCTTTTCCTATTTAAAAAATAGCCTAAATATCGTCAAGTCGCCTATCACTTTTTTAGCCGCGCGACCCCTCGAAGTAGCCTAAGGCTCAACTCACTCTGGCGCAAAGTCGAAGTGTCGCGTCGTCGCGTCCTGTTTTTCGCGTATAGTATATTCATCTCTATTTTCCCATAATTATTTTATTGAGCCTAAATGGCGAAAAATCGCCTAATCTGGCACTTTTGCGTTACACTAAGAGCATATAGGACTGGAGGCGTCATTGATAGGCAAGGTACAAGCACAAAACAACTATCGCACAATAAACACTACTTTCAAATCGATGTTTTTTCATTTCCATTATCGAATTCAACGCGTCAAGTACTCCACGAAACATGTCGTTTTGCGCTATACAAACTTGCAAAAAAAATCTCTACTGCATCCAGTCTAGCCACAGGTGGAATTACATTCCATACATAAAACCAATTTTTTACATTATTTGCTAATTTTCTATTTTATGACATTTTTTTCACAATGATCACATGATTCAATTTATCGATTACATAAAAAATATTTGAAAACATTCGAACATTTGATATAATCATGCCTATGAAGTTCCCTATTTACTAACAGGTAACTATAGACAAAAATGCAGCACTTCATGGACGCGGTTTTTTCGTTACAGACAAGAGACGCACTCTTTTAGCTCCTATTTTTATCGACAGATTATGTAACCAAGTCTATTCAAATTGATTTCTCCGTCGTATTGTATATTAAAATAATAATGTAATAAATTATAAATAATGAAAATAAATTGTAATTGTTTAATACAAATCATCATAAATCATGCCGTACTGTAAGAAAAAAAATAAAAGTACATATACCAGCAGCATATACATACAATCCACATAAATTACAAAAGCAATAAAAATAATCAAATAGCTAACTGTCCTTATCCTACACAAGACATGCGTCGCACACACATGTCATACACGCATGTCTTGTGTAGGCTAAGCAAAAGACAGAAAGAGACTCGTTACGTCAATTTAAATTTTCGAACCACAAGCGATTGAAATATTTAGATTTAGAACAAAGAAACTATAGGGTTGATTTAATGTTAATCTTATTTTTAAAATGACTTCTATTAAATAATATTAAATAACTTTAATTTAACTTAAAATTAAGTTAATAATAAATAACTAACAAAATATTGTTGTATTCGTTTTACTGTTATCAATCAGAAGTCCGAAAATATATTTGCCCGAAGTAATGTTTGCTCGAATTTTGTAATCCCATTAGTACTTTTTTTGGGTTATTTTAGGATTATTACTAACTTAATCTTTTCTTTGTAATAAGCAACCAAAATCCCTTGAAAGCATAACGGTTTTGTTATAAATCGGTTTTCGAAATTATGAAACTTTGAGTTTACTTCTAGTTGGAATCTAGAAATTCGAATCATCGATACATTTCTTACAGCACGTCATAACTACCAACAGAGAGGCACAGCTATTTACACATTTACAATATTTGTATGTACCTATATATCTGCACAACTCTTATTACTTGAAGTGAATTCGTATAAAATTCAACATAATACTATAAAATTAATTAATATTGACATTAAGACTACTCCATCACTCTTGTGTTCAAGTAGTTTTCACTAGAAGCTAAATATGGTGCATTTTGTTATTTCCAGAAGAAGCGGAATATGGATAATTTTTGGGCATAAATTGTGGCAAACAAAATTAAGCAATACTGCAATGAAACTGTAAGTTTAAATGAAATGTTTTAGTTTTTAAATATTTCTATACATCAAGTCAAGCTTGTCATTGGCTCCAACGATGACCGCGAAAAGCCGTAAACTGAAAAAAAAACTCCGGACATTTTTTCGCGGTTTTTGGATTAGACTTTGGATTGTATTTATTGTTATCCATTTATTGGTAAGTTAATGGGCAATCTCCTCTGGCAAATACAAGTAAAACAATACCACTGTTACACTACACACAAAATTGGAAAAAGAAATTCACTACATTCAATCTAACAAAGAGTGGCATTACATTTTTCATATACATGATTAACCAGACCGTAATACAAATCGACACCGTCACGTCGATAACTTTCCGTCTCTAGTATATTCATGAGAATCGATTTATTTTTATAGGCCTATTCTGTGTACGGACATGACATGTATTTTATCTGTGTATTTGTAAAAATAAGCTAGTGTTGTAGACTTTTGTTTGTGTGAGACCATAGTGACACAATTCAATTTTGCATTTGAGTGCACCTGTTTGCTTATAGTACTACCCCCCGCCCCTCAAAAAGTGGCAGAAAGTTTTGTTCGAGAAATAACGCTAATAGCGTCTCCCGTTCTATATACTCTAAAGGCGTTACAGTAACATGTTTTTTTTTAAATTTATTGCATGGCCTGGATACCAAGTACCTCGGTCGAAAACATTATAGACTATTTATAAAAAGAAAAAAAACAACAGATCCTAAAACAAACCCAAAAAGTGACTATTTACACAAACAAACTTTCTTGAAGGTTTACAATGAACACAGTTATACAGTGGATTAAAATCGTAATATGCGGTTAGATTTTCTAGTCAGGTGAAAAAAAATATGGAATACCTAAGAGCTGTTCATCAGCGTCTTCAGCCTTCGACAGCTGCGGAATTGGCTTCCGAGGAATCACCAGTATGTGGGTTGGCGCTTGAGGGTTTACATCGCGAAAAGCAACACACTGAAATGTAACATTCATTCTTTAGATTCAAGAAGTACTTTTCATTTTGGCTGGGTAATATTGATTTTCAATCCCAAATTAGGAAAAAAAGAAACAAATTTTCACTCTCGACTGTACAAAACAACATAACCTAAAATCTAAATAATTCTTGATTACTAATGTACTTAATAAGTTTTGAATTTATTTATTGATTAAGTGTACTGTAATATTTTTAATGTACAACATGATAATTATCACATTAAAATATAAGGGGAATCAAATCTTTCCATCTCAGCTTTAGTAACCTGCCGCGGAAAAAAATTAAGATAAAATAATTAGCTTGGAGATTAACGGTTATTAAGTACCTGATCGTCTTCATAGACAAATTTTGCAGGTATTTCTTTCCTCAAGATCTTGCCGAAGATAGTATCACCGCCAGGCTCGGCACTTTGAGCTAGCTCAACTTCACCACCAGCCATATTTATTGAAAATGAATACGCAAACCACAGACAAACAATCAAAATACAGATTTTATTGGCCATAACTACGGGTAATTATAAACAAAGATTCATTTAATTAACGATTTTTTTAAATATCTTCAAATGTATTTGATTACCTACGAAATAAAGAAATCGGATTAAATTTTATTATTAAAGTATATGGTGTATACGGCGTGTCGAGGAATGGTGGAAAATGTAGATGACACACGGCATTATTGTTGACTATTAAGAAGTTTATAATATTATACATCGACGTCAAAATATTTAACAAAACTTACCTACTTGTAACCATAATTAATTACTTAATAAATACCAAGCGACATTTGTAATTTTCGATCTTGTCTGATTATTTATTACAATGCGAGAATTTTATATAAAAACTCAACGCGCCCGCGCTGCGTAGCGCCTTTGTTGTACGTACTATGTAATGTAAGTTATTTATCAGTGTTGCCAGCCTTTTGCGAAGTTAATTCGCCAATTTATGTGTGTTAAGTAGATTCCCCACACGTAGAAATACTCAAACCCCCAAATGAGTTAGTTTAGAACTCCATTCCCCACAAAATCCCCTATGAAATTTGTAATTCCCCAGACATTTTATTAAGTAGCCTAAAATCGCCTTTTCCTATTTCAAACATAGCCCAAATATCGTCGAGTCGCCGATCACTTTTTTAGTCGCCGCGCTACCCCTTGAAGTAGCCTAAGGCTCAACTCACTCTGGCGCAGAGTCGAAGCGTCGCGTCGCGTCGTGTCCTGTTTTTCAACTACAGCCTGGCGACGCTCGCATTAGTGCGCCCGGATCACAGTGTGGTAGGCGTCAGACGCCTCACTGCGCTCAAATAACGCGCGGCGACGCGTGTCGACGCATGACTTCATATTTGCATAACACATGTTTGTACCTTAATAATGGGAAAATAGAGATGAATAGACAGGTTATGTTTTTCGCCTATAGCAATAGGCGAAAAACATAACGCGTCTCGACGCTTCGACTTTGCGCCAGTGTGATTTGAGCCTAAATGGAGAAAAATCGCCTAATCTGGCACCATTGCGTTACAGTAACATGTTTTTTTTTATTTATTGCATGGTCTGTATACCTAGTATTCCCCTCCAAGTAGCTTAAATGGCGAAAAATCGCCTATTTTGGCAACAGTGTTATTTATTGTCATGTACGTACGTGAGGCGCACTATAAGTTTCCGGAATGAATAAGAAAAAAATACTATAGTATATAATATGTAGTATATATAATGGTCAGAAATGAATTTATTGTTTCTCAAAATATTCTCCGTAACCGTTAATCCACTTTTTCATACGAATGAATCAATTTTGAAAACACTTATATTTTCCATCCTCTAACCATTTATGCCACTCCTCCGTGACAATCTCTGAAACATATTTTTCATACTCTTCTACAGCCTCTTCAGGTGATAAAAACCGTTGACCGCGTAACTGGTTCTTAATTTTTGGAAATAAATAAAAGTCACAAGGTACCATCGGGACTGTACGAGGGATGGCTCTTAAGATCAACACTGTTCACCTTCAAAAATTAATTTGTCTGTCTGACCGTGTGAGAACTGGCATTATCGTGGTGCAAGATGATATGGCGTTAACGGTAACTTTTACGGAGTTTGTCAATAACTTCCGACAAACAAATGGTCGTGTACCAATCACTATTCACGGTACAACGATTCTCCAAAGTAATAGTAGCCACGTATCTAGTTTTATTAAAAAAAGAAGCAATCGTCCGCTTAGAGGCACTTCGCACGCGCGCCACTTTGGTTGGTTTCGGCTCATTTCGAAAGACCCATACGCTCGATTGCTGCTTTATTTTGGGATCGTAACTATAAATCCATGTTTCGTCACCTATTACTATACCCACACCAAATTTGACGCTCCTTCGTTGAACCTGGTAAGCATGGCATTGCACCAAGTGACGCAATCCGTTTTTTGGGCCTCAGTCAAATTGTGGGATCCACCGAGAACACAGCTTTTTCACACCCAAATGTTTGTGTAGTATTGATTGTATTTGACTCATGTCTACACCTAAAGATGCCCGAATCTCATGGTATGTCACATGCCTGTCTGTTTTGATCATACGGCGCAGAGCATCACGAAATTCGTCACTGAGATTCACACGACCACGTTTGAATTGTGAAAACCAGCTATAAATAGTCGTCTTGCATGGTGCTTCATTGCCAAAAGCAGTTTGAAGCCGAGCGAAGCTTCGCTGAGCTGTTACATTGCACTTCAAGTCGTAGAAAATCATACTACGAAAATTTTCACGAGTTAAATCCATGGCGATGTAGACAACCAATTTCTAAAATGATGCCACAATGTAAAAACAAGTGACAGTCAGATGAAAAACACTGTATTCTACAGCCAAAGAGTTCCTTTTTTAAATGCTGTAATTACTTTTTAAATATTGTTTATATAAGTGGCCAGTTCCGGAAACTTATCTACAGCGGGAAATGTGATCGTAAATTGGGTTTGTTTCTTCAAATTATATATCACATTTCCACAGAAATCAGCTATTACTAATAAGGAAGAAGAATCTGATTTTGAAGTATTTTTTTATGAAATCTTTATGATTATAAAGTTACGTCCCTTTTTTAACAATTTTTTTTACATACCTATTTATTTTTTCCATTCTCTAAGATTTATGGCACAGACATTAATTAAAGATTACATAGTCTCTAGTCACGTCATAAGTCAAGGAAAGATTACAGCTTTAAGATTGGGCCTTATAAGATGGATAAAAATTATTGGGCCCACAAATTAGAAAGATCTTACCTATGTTGGGCCTGATTTGAATTAATAATATGGGGTCAGCACGGCCAGCCTTTATGAGAACTGAACATGAAAGTTATGATAGAAATTGTGTCCTCCACAAATTTGTAAAGTAAATTGGCACGCGATTCGAGTATAACTTACAAAACGATAAAGCTAAAGCTATAGTTCAGCTTCTTAATCCCATGACATAATATAGAAATACAAAAATGAATATTGAAAAAGGTAATAAAGAGAAAAAAGCTAAACAAGATGAAAGAAGAAGAAAAACTAGTGCAGGGGGTGCACCTAGCAAGGTCATCAGCACAAAATTTATGGAATTGGAAGGTGCTGAAGAAACTGAAATTGCAGCGCAAATAACTGTGCCCACAGACGGCGGGTGGGGTTGGGTTGTACTCATAGCTGCATTTGGATGCGCCTTTATAATGGATGGGTGTGTTTTCACTTTTGGTGCGTTACTCAAAGACATCAGTAAAGACTTTGAAATTTCAGACGCCATGACTGCAGTCGTCGGCTCCTTGCAATACGCAGTATACTTAATGCTAAGCCCAATAGCTTCTGCTTTTATTAACAGATTTGGATTCCGAGTTTGCGGAATGTTAGGAAGTGTAATATGCTGCTATAGTGTTCTGGGATCATCGTTAGCGAAGGGAATAGCATCGTTTTTTTTTCTTTACGGTTTTTTATATGGAGCCGGGTGTTGTTTTATAAATATGGCCTCGGGTTTAGTTACTGGATTTTATTTTGAAAAATATCGGAAAATGGCCATGATTTTTGTATCTGCTGGAACTAGTTTCGGTATAATGCTGCTGTTTCCTTTGAATTTGTTACTCTGTAACACAGCTGGTTGGCGTTCTACGATATTACTACACAGCGGTTTACTTGGTTTGACTTTTTTCTTTGCCTTAACCTTCAGGCCTCTACTTTCTTTGACTATTACAAAAATAGAAGCAGCAGAAGACGAACCCACGCGGACAGTAGCCTTCTTACCGACGATAGCGGGAAATATACCAGCAGACGGGAAGGAAGCTCAAGCTAATAAAACGGAACGCTTGTTTGGTGCAGTGTCTAATGCTCGCTTTCCGACAGCTGCCGCTGTAATTCAAGAGGAAACTGCGAGAACTACAGCTGGACCGTCGCAAAGGCAGGGAGTGTCGAGAATTACACTATCTACTGTACAAGGCGTTAGCAAAGCTCAATTAAATCAAGTAAAATCAATGATATCAAGAGGCGTAGTAAGTGATCAACCGCCTGTGGACATTCACATTAAAGTAGTGGAGCCTGAACAAAAAAAATCTTGCTGGGGGAATTTGTGCAATTGGCAAACTCATTTGCCACACGCCCGACCAATGTACAGGGATGATGCCTTCTATGACGGGAAGATACAAAAACTACCACAATATCAAAAAAGTATAGCAGATGCTGGGGATGCGCAAACAGGGCTGGAATACCAGATGGCTGTGTCCCGAGCCGTTACACTAAACGATCTGCAGGATCAACGAGGAGTGTTTACCACTGCTGTTAGAAGAATTTTGGTGACAATGTGCGACGTTGAGCTCTTAAAGAAAAAATCTTTCATAATTTATTCTCTTTCCGGCGCATTTAGTTATATGGGTTTTAATATTCCGTACGTTTATTTACAAGATAGAAATCTGTCCGCCGGTGTTGACGCTGTACATTGCACCTATTTTGTGAGTGTAATAGGATTTGCTAATGCATTTGGTCGTTTGATTTGGAGTATGATAGCAATCAAAGTAAGGCCCTTGTACCTGTACATAATAGGCTGTTGCCTTTCTGGTATAAGTACAGCTGCCTCAGGATTATCTTATCATGTGATTTACCAGTATGCCTACAGTTTTATATTTGGGTTTAACGTGTGTGTGTGTACCTGTATGAGAAGTCTTATTATAGTCGATTTGTACGGTTTGGAACGATTGACAAATGCCACTGGGTTGTTGTTGTTATTTTTGGGTGTAGGTAACGTATTTGGTACTCCAATAGCTGGTGCCATTAAGGATGTAGTTGGCTACGACGTGGCCTTCTATTATTCAGGTGCTTCAATGATATTGGCCAGTATTTTTGGAATATTTGTTCGTTTAGTCGAAAAACCAGATGACAAAAGTGTTACTAAAGTACACAAACCGGTAGATAAGCCTGAGGTTATAGATAAACCTAAATATCCAAAAGACGCGAAATTAAAAAGTAAGGGTATTAGTTCACTTTCACTTCCAAGACAGGAATCATTTATGCAACCTATGTCAGCAACGCCCTCAGTGAATGTAACACAACCTATGCAAGTAACGCAAACTACTCAGGTAATGCAACCTACTCAAGTAATGCAACCTGATGCGCAAGTAATGAAACTTACGTCGTCAGAAATACAACCTGCGCTTGTAATACAATCTTCATTAATAACTGAATCTGTTCCAATAACGCAACCTGCGTCCGTAACGCAATTAACAAAAATAACGCAACCTGTGCCAGAACATCCATCTACATCGTACCAATCGCCACCAAAAAAGCTCCTTGAGCAGTAACAAAACCGTAAACTAAATAAAAATAATGGGAATTTATTGAGTTTTAATAAATATATTTTACAAAGAATGGCAGACAAATAAATTGAATATTTATTCGCTTTACGAGTCTTTGTTTTAAAATCTATTCAGCAATGTTATAGCTATCCATAACAGAATAATTTTAAGCATACCTACGGATTCTCTGCCACCAACAATAAAAACATTACTACGTTCCGGTTTTCAAGGGTAATAAGTGTGGTGGTGAAATTACAGGTATGTATGTACATGGGACTTGTGACGGGTATAGTAACAATGTCCCTTAACCCGGCGCCAATGACGTGAAAATAATTACACCAACGACGCCGCCGGGTCATCGTAACCCGAATTTCATCGATAATATTTTTGTAAATTTAAAGTTGTTGTCTCAATTTTAACAAATACGTATTAAGTAAGGGTTCTCAAGACATATACTGAAATAACAATAAATAAATATTTAATAAGCGTTCTCAATAACACGTGCAAAATCAACGTTGAAAACATAATTTTCATATTTCTTTTATTTTTAGTAAAGTATTCTGAATAATAATAGGAATTAATAGTCTTATATACTAAAAGAAAGGTCATTCAAACTGATTATTAGAAATTAGTCTTCTACGTCCTATATCAGAGACGTGCAACTATTGCAACTATTGCAGTAACTTACCGTATGATCCGGGTATATAGGTAGTACATGTAAATCTAGCGTGTATTACATGTATGAGATGTTTTTTATCCTTTTTGAACGGACATACTTGACATCTCTCACGAGTGTCAGAGGTTGGACCTTTGATTACCACCAGCATCTCATCAATAGTGCAGTTTTCGCCCGCAGAACACATAACAAACGCTTTGTAAATTTCACGTGTTGGTACCAAATGATTAAATTAATACCTGTCAGCAAGCAACAAGCAGCAGGAATAAGATTAATTAATTATAAACAGTAAATAAACCAATAATGTCAGTCACAGAAGTACCACGCCAGCGGTGACGCTGGGTCATATTGACCCGTTTTGTCTTACTGCATGTATTACTTGGCTGCGCAGATGGCTTCACACTTAGGGTCGTATTCCAGAACTCAATGCTCAAGTCAGGATTTGAGCAGACTTAAGTATGATTTCAAGCACTGGAAATACGACCCTAATGGCAAGGACTTGAGTGTGATTTCTAGCGCTTTGAATCCTACTCAAGTCCTGACTTTAGCATTGAGTAGAGTTCTCCCTTAGTACACCAGCGAGTCGGGTAGTGTCTCCAGCTACCCAAACGTTGAAATCGTGCAATTGGCGTAAAACAAAAACGTGCCCGTTGTAAATCGCCTCGGGTCAATATGACCCAACGTAATTGGCGCCGGGTTAAATTTCTGCGATTTAAAGTTCTGAGTGGTACTGCAACTGTTATGGAGAGTCATGTCGCTTACCATCAGGCACACGACTTGTTCGTCCCGTTACGTTACTCAGTATCGTAAAAATAAACTAAATTGTTTAACAAAGAAACAAAAACCCGACTCCTTTTATGCAATGTTTGCTGGCTTTTTTGAGCAATGTAGAATGCACTATGCATGCGATGTGTTTGTTCAGTACCTACTTACTTAAGTAAATTATTAATTGGCGGTGCTTTACATAAAAGAGTTAACCCGCAGAAAAGAGTAACATTTTACTTTAGAATGCAGTTTTATAGGTACATTGTAATTTACGGAACTCCATGTAATTCGACACATGCTGGTGAAATTACAGGCACATGGGACTTGTCAACTTATGTCTTAGGGTGACGGGCACAATAGCAGTGCCCTTCAGACCTTTGCGATTTAAAGCTCTGAGTGGCACTGCAAACGGTTATGGACATGCGTGTAGCTTACCATCAGGCGCCAGACTTGTTCGTCCCATTGGTAGTATGTTAAAAAAAATCACAAAATTATGTTCCTCCGGCATGAACCTTATAGAATATCCGGGTGTAAGTCTGTATGGTGTGCGATTAAAAAAGTATGTACTATGCTCTTTTTCCATTTACCAACCTGGAGATCTATTCTCGTTCTCCGTCCGTAGCATTTAGCGCCCAGTTACACGACGCGAAAGTTTTCTTGCGGCACCGCACGACAACGGCCCAGCTGCCACGCTTTCGCACATTAATGACGAATCTGAACTCTATTTACTAGAATAATACAACCGCGCGGTCGCCGCGTAGACCAAAGACAAAACTTACAGATAAATAGAGCGCGTATTTTACCATGACAGCACGGTCTATGAACACGTGCACGCGGCAGCCGCGCGGCTTGAGCGCCATGAAATTCGTGTCGAATAAACGCCTTATGGATGCTGGTGACATTACAGGCATATGGGACTTGTCAACTTATGTCTCAGGGTGACCGGCGCAGTGGCAGTACCCCTCAGATCTTTGCGATTTAAAGCTCTGAGTGGCACTGCAACTGTTATGGACAGGCGTGTGGCTTACCATCTGGCGCACGACTTGTTCGTCCCGTCACTTGATATCATATAAAAGAAGTAACACTTTGTAAAAAATAAAAACCGGTTTTTTCTTTAATGGTTTATTTCACAATCTTGCACCAGGGCCAAGCGGCCACACCATATGGTGTAGAGCTCTTCCAAAAACATGTAATGCTTTCAATCTCTTGGATCTGTAATCTTCATCAACAACGAGGTGATAACCAGATTTATACAAATCCTTGTCTATGACTACTTTCTTCGCGACCAGTAGCAGATGGCCTGAAACAATGATTATATAAATTTACATAAGTTGCAATATTTATTTTATTGAATACTTATCCATGATGTACCAGGTGAAGAAACATGGACTTATAGTTACGATCCAAAACAAAGCAGCAATCGAGCGTATGGGTCTTTCAAGATGAGCCGTAACCAATCAAAGTGGCGCGCGTGCAAAGTGCCTCTAAGCGGATGATTGCTTCTTTTTTTAATAAAACTGGACACGTGGTTACTGTTGCTTTAGAGAATCGTTCTAATAAAAATCGAGAACTAATTTTACCTGTAATTAAGTGTTTTACTGAATGTCCGAATGTTTAACACTAAACTAAACTGACCTACGAAAGACTAATTAGCAAACCTCGCGAATTTTTCTATGTGAAATAGCAACTACGTTCCCTATTCCACGGCTAAATATTTATTAACCCTCTGTCGATAATAAAATGCCAGGATTTTATTACGATACGTACAAAGTAGGTAATCTCAACGTTCTGCTTAAAAGGCAGGTTTAACTCATATACTCATAGCCCCGGACTAGGAAAACCCTGTGTCGCGGGTGCCATTGCCATGGACAACCACAAATTTCACCCGAACTCACGAAATAAATAAATGCAGGTGATATAAATATTTATCTCGGCCCGGGAATCGAACCCGGGACCTCTTCGTGGCGGACCAGCATGGTAACCGTTCGGCACAACTTGTATTTTTCTTCCACTCTCCCCTATCAGCCGTAATTTTTATACTCACACCTTTCTTATCCATGTCATCTTTCAAACAATCCATCCATGTTTTCTTTGGCCTTTCTTTCGCCTTATATCAGTCCACATTCATACCTAGCACTCTTCTCGTCATATGACATTCTTCCCTCCGCATGACATGTCCACCACGCTAAGCTATTACTCCTCATTTCAAATAAAACATACCTACAATAGATAATTATTTTTCTTTCTTTCTAATAGCATTGAGTAAGTAACAAATTATACAAATTCATTTTAAATTGCTTACAGCCGGTAATTTATTAAATGTCCAATTTTTTTATATAATACCGAGTGATGGGACAAACATGTCGTGCGCCTGTTGTTAAGTGACACGCTTATCCATAACTGTTGCAGTACCACTCAGAGCTTTAAATTGCAAAGATCTAAGAGCGGTTACTCACAGCGACATTTAGCAGCGATGCAGACGCGATGCAGTAGCTAATCGTCTACCTATTAACTAAAAATAACGGATAACTCACATTTAAGCCGAATTTTAGGTCGACATGTTTCGAACCAATTAATATGTTTTAGTCTAACGGTGGTTTTCTATTTAAAATCGTCCACCTGTACACACGCGACTGCATCGGTACAAATGCGCCATTGCATCGCTACACTTGTGATTTATAATAGCAAGAGTAGCTATGCGCAATCGCGTGTTTCACGAAAGGGGTCACTCATATGGTGTCACCGCCACGGCGCCCGTCACCCTGAGGGCGCGTTCCCGCTATGTCGTCACGATTTATTATCGTTGGACGACTGTCGTGTTTAGCCTGTTCCCATATCACGACTATCTGTCGTGGACGATTTTTTATCGTTGAACGACTGTCGTGACTAGCTGTTCCCACTAGATCGTGACGACAATAGGAGCTGCGACAATCTGTCGTCACGTTTTTATCGTCCGACGACTGTCGTTCTAGCTGTTCCCACTGTGACGACAGTTTGTCGTTGTAACGATAAAAAATCGTGAACGACATTTAATCGTGTCGTGCTTATGTGAACAACTTCATTTAAATATACAAGCCACGACACTGTAAACTGCACGACAATCTGTCACGACATAGTGGGAACGCGCCCTTAGACATAAGGTGCCAAGTCGCATGTGTCTGTAATTTCACTAGCACGCAGTGAGACGTGAAAATAGTCGTTAGCAAAACCAAGAAGCACCTTAACAAAAAGTGACGCCTGTGTGACACTTATTAGAACACAAGACACTAATACACTTCAATTCAAAGGTTAAGTTGTTCTACACATAAAATTGAGCACCAAATGTGATAATTACTTTAAAATATTCATAATATTTGATAATATGTGGTAAATTGTAGGCAAGCCGGTGTGAATCGAAATATATGAAAGCCTCGCCAATGCTAGCACACTTAAACAATAAACGCTTATTAGACTAACCCTAGCCTTAACTTAGACTTAGGGAGGTGTGATAAATGTTAGGTAATTAGGGTCCCTATGATAAGCTGCTTATAATATGTTAATAAGAGCGGCGGCCAAACTAAGCTCACCCTTCTTCACGCAGGACCCTAGAAACTGGGTAGTGTACTACTTGTTTTAGTTTTGTTTAAGTAATAATGCTTATAGTTATATATAAGCGCAGAGAGGACGGCCGAAATCCGTTTTAAAGTCACAAGTAGCAGGCTAGTAAAAAACTAAATACATCAAAATTAAATATATTTCAAGAAAAAGGCCACCACATCTGTCTACCACCAAGCACTTGCACATAGAACTGGTTTACACTCTGACACGAGTGAGGTCCTTCATTCATAACCACACGAAAACCTTTGTCGAGGCCCTTGAGTATCGCCGCGCGTTTTGCCACTGTCAGCAAGTGTCCTGAAAAGGAGAAGAAGTTGTGAATAGGGAACAATTATCCCTATTCGATGGCGCTTAAGTCCCTGCACCCACTGACTGATGGCAAGAGATTTTTAAGTAACGAATAATAATATATCTTAATCATTGACATTGTAGTTGACATTTCAATGATTATGGTTGTAGCTACAAAATCCAAGCTGCGGCTTAGAGATACCGCTTCCGCGATACCTGGGCAGGCTTCACGTTGAGTGCGACTGCGGGGCGAGAGGACGCAGGCTCGACAGGCAGTAGCAGTGTAGACGGTATGCTACGTCATATTTAAGGATACTGCGGCATTGCTGAGTATACAGCGGCATACTTGCTGTCAGTATACGCTTGCAATACGATGCCTTGCCGTCCCGCTAATGCGCTCCGGGTCAAGTGTCTGCTTTATCCCCATTAAACAGAAAACAGTTGTAATATGAAGTGTATTGACTATCACGATGTTTTACTATCATGATATTAATTTTTTTTTGGATATTGCTCCACTAGTTTGTTATAATTATTAATTCACAAATCAAACATAGAGAAAAATTCACTCTTTCCATAATAGTTGTAGTGCCACTCAGAGCGTTAAATTGCAAAAATCTTAGGGGTCAGTGCCACTGCGCCGTCACCCTGAGACATAAGTTGACAAGTCCTTTGCGCCTGTAATTTCACTAGCACACGTAAACACTTCTTAGACTAACCCTATCTCTAACTCAGATTTAGGGAGGTGTCATAAGAGTTAGGTAGTCAGGTTAGCCTTATAATAAGTTAATAAAAGCGGCGCCCAAACTAAGAGCCACGCCCAGCCCTCACGCAGGCTCCTAGAAATTGCGTAGCGTGATACGCGTTAAGTTTTATTTAACTAATAATGCTTATTGTTGTATAATAAACACAGAAATCCGTTTTAAAAGTCACTAGTAGCAGGCTAGTAAAAAAACTAAATACATCAAAATTAAATGTATTTCAAGAAAAAGGAAACCACATCATTCTACCACCAAGCACTTGCACATAGAACTGGTCTACACTCTGACACGAGTGAGGTCCTTCATTAATAACCACACGAAAGCCTTTGTCCAGGCTTTTGAGTATCGCCGCTCGTTTTGCCACTGTTAGCAAGTGTCCTGGAAAGGAAAAGAAGTTGTGAATAGGGAACAATTATCCCTATTCGATGCCGCTTATGTCCTTGCGCCCACTGACTGATGGCACGGCAAGAGATTTTTAAGTAACGAATAATAATACATAATCATTGACATTGTAGTTGATATTTCAATGATTATGGTTGTAGCTACAAAATCCAAGCTGCGGTTTTGGGATACCGAGCCGGCAGCCTTCGGGATACCTCCGCAGGCTTCAGGACGCCGTGTGCGACTACGGCAGGCAGTAGTATTGTAGATGATATGCTTCGGTATGCCTAAGGATGCTACGTCATATTTAAGGAAGCTACGTCATATTTAAGAATACTACGGCATTGCTAAGTATACAGCGGCATAATTGCTGTCAATATGCGCTTGTAATTAGATGGCGAATGTGCCGTGCCGTCCCGCTAATTGCTTCCGCAACTATGGAGATCCGCAGCCTTTTTCACATGTTTCCGTTTCTGCTTCGCCATATTTATAACGGAAGTTTACAACGTTTGCGACGGATCAGGCGGTAGTGCGGATTACTTGGCGGTGGAACGTGCGTTTTTTAACTTTTTTGTATTGTGTAATAATTGTACTTAAATTATGAAACCAAAAACAAGTCCTGAACTTTCCTGTCCTGAATTTGTTGAGTTATTATAGTACAAAAAAAAAAAATTTACGCTTTCGCATCTGCTTCCGTTTCCGCTAGGATTTACTTTGACATCTGTTTCCGTTATGACACATCCGCTGCATAACTAGCTCCAGGTCAAGTGTCTGCTTTATCTCCATTAAACAGTAACTTACTTCACAAACAAACAACCTCTGGAGTGGAATTTCAAAAAAATTTAAAGTTTTTTAAATTAATACGAGTCCCACATTTCAGGGTGCAAAAGTAACAAGTTTTTAGATAAATAGAAAAAACAACACAAATTTTATAATGCTAATACAAGAAGAAACAATTGGGGACAAAACGTTAGTATGTACGGGCGACATTCCTTTACGACCTTTACAACCTATCACTTCATACAATAATTCAGATAGAAAATGAACAAAAAATAAAATACTTACAGAGCAATGATAAAGAAGAACATAATGTGGTACCAATATGTTACTGTAGACTGATTATTGAAAAACCAAAGTTGCACTTTGTTGAGGGCACTGAAGTGAGTGAGGAAGGCCTCAAGAATTAATTTAGATTAAATAAAATTTTCAGTGTTTCTTAAAACCTTTTTAGTTTTTTAATGGGAATATCATTTCGGAGAACAGTCGGTGGATAATAATAAATTCTTTCACATGATGGGTTTTAAACCATCCCCATTGTGCAGTACTTGCAATATAATAGACGATCTGTATCATGTATTGGTGGAATGTGACCGTAACGTATCCCTGAGAGGTACAATGTTTGGGGATGTAAGTTTATGCAATGAACAAATTAATTGTTGGCTCAGAGAGCCTGTATGTCTTGGCGCTCTAAACTTGTACAAGTTTTTGAGTCTCTTGAGTAGGGAACCCAGTATTCCGTCCATGAGGCTGACATAGTCTCCCAAGGTGGCTAAAGTCTCAATTAAAAAAAAGATTAAAAAAAAACTTTTTTTTAGTTTAGATTTCTTTCTTTTAGTGGCAGTGGCCCTCCGGTCTGTGCGGTTTAAAGCTCTCAGTGGCACTGCAACTGTTATGCACAGGCGTGTCGCTTACCACCAGCCCACGACTTGTTTGTCCCGTCACACAGTATTATAAAACAAAAAACAGCTAATGCTTCATAAAATAATTATGGTTTCTTTACATTTACTCAATTACCTAAATCTCTGTAGTGTAGTCTTATAAATAACCCTGTACATACATATACAGGCAAATCTTACCGAGCAATCTCTCGTCTCCATCGTTTGTGTCCATCAGCCTAGGAATAATGTCCTTTGGCACAACCAAGAAATGTACCGGTGCCTGTGGATTCTTCATCTCATCGAAGACAACGCACTGCAATGAGAAAATGAATAAATTTAATGCATAATTCTGTGTTATAGCACCATCAATATGACTGATGATTCTAGCAATGTCCAGTTAAGAAAGACATGTGTTTATTACTTAGTATTGCTTGGTAAATGTCATTGATAGACTTCACTGCGAGAAGCTAATCTACAGTAACAAATAAGACAAACATACAGGGAGTATTACATAACACCTAGCAAACTGAAATTTTTTTATTAGATAGGGATAGTATAGACACTAATACTAAAATTTCAAGGTGAGGAAATGCTTTGTTTTTCAAATACATTGTCACTGGAACGGTAAAATGTTGGAAAATATTACAGCCATCAAGTAAATAACCAGAAATAAAGACGAAATGGGCCATCCATCCCTGGCAACTCAGGCAAATGGGCCTTATATCACTTTTAAATATCAACTCTCGTTTGCGCTGAAATCACAAATTAGAATGCTGAAATAGTACAGCGCCAACAACTGACCTGTGTGTACCGTCTCCATATATTCCAAAAATATTCTGTATTTATTGTAATAAAGGTAATAACCATGGGGGGGCTATTCCATTCGGTGGTGTGGGAAAAACAGCAAAACATCTAATTACAAAACAAACGGAATCACATTTTATTGGTAATTAAATATGTAATTTCTCAATTTTCGTCCATTCTTTCGTTAAACTGGTTGATTTAAAGTGAAACCATTAACGACACCCGTCAATGATTTCAAATTTGGGCAGACCATTTGGAACACAGTTGTCACAGTAATGATTTGGCAGAATAGCTTTCAAACATTTCTTATTTCTGGTTATATACTCGATGATTACAAGAGAGCAAATTAACCTACACCTCTAATGTGAAAATTCTTCACTGCTTCCAAAATGGTGTACTAAAGACCATAGTCCAATCACTTTGGTTTGTAAGAGCCCAGGAGATACATGAATGTCTTGAAATGCTAACTATCAAAGTATCTCCTACTGGCATGTAAAGAAAAATATAAGGCACTATCACTACATACAAATGTATTGGCAAGATCTCGGCAAGTTTGAAAAAATCAAGAATACTAGAAAGTTGAACCAGTAGAACACAATCAGCCATTTAATGACTATGGAAGAAGAGTCGCTGGACTCAAAACTTTATTTTAAGCCATTTGGAATAAAGAGCACAGATCTGTTTATGGTTCAAGGACTAACTCTAATTGTACATTTTGTTCATTTTTTGAGCATATTTTGGACATACACAAAGTGGAAGTTGCCCAACGTTAGAAGGTATTTCTTATTAACAGGATGGGGGATTTTAGGAAGAAGGACATCATACAGTGGAGTGATGATACAGTTGCAATTAAAAAACAGTAATAAAAAAGAACACAAATACAACTAAATTATTATTATAAATTTATAATAGATTTTTATGGGTGAATAATGAAATTACTAAATGGAACAATTTTTTCAAATTCAAATCATGTGATTTATAAACAAACATTCTACTGTTAACTTTAACTCATCGATTGCATTTGAAGGTCAATCATGGTTTTATCCGCATCATCATTTGTATAGAACCAAAATTATTATTATATAAAAGTGTAAACAAACCTATGTAAAAGTGTAAATCTATAATAACTGCCTCCGTGGCCGAACGGTTACCATGCCGGACTGCCACGCAGAGGTCCTAGGTTCGATTCCCGGGTCGGGCGAAATATTTGTATGACCTACATTTATTTCTCTCGTGAGTTTGGGTGTAATTTGTGATTGTCTATGTGTGTGTCCATGGCACCCGCGACACAGGGTTTCCCTAGTGCGGGGCTATGTTGAGTGTGTGCGTTATTATTATTATTATTATTATAATAAATTGCATTGGTAAACCTAAAATGGTTCTATTGGCATTATTACCCACATAGAATGAAATGAAAAATTGTTTTGTCGAAAATAATGTGTTTAGGTATGTACCTATATTTGTTTTTTTTTTGTCAAACAAACCAATGTTTCAGGCCCTTAAAAGGCCCAAGGTCAAGACGGCTGACTGATTGTATAAATAAAATAATTTGGAATGTTCTTTAGAAAATTTATTATTAAGTTTTGCAACTATAGTGAAAAATAAGGATAAGAAAGGTGCGAGTATAGAAATGATGGCTGATAAGGACAGGAAGAAGTAAAAAAGCTTTGCATTAATATTATACATAACTGATGAGCATGAGGCCTATAAAGGGCCTTAAACGTTGATTTTGTGAAGAAACAAATACACGATATATATATATATACGAAAAAAGTTTTATTTCCTACGTGTAACAATCAGGAAAACCGAAGAACTCCTAATTAAATTATAATTTCATTTATAATAATATATATTCACCTGTTCATCTTCGTATATGAAGTCCACAGCAGGCACTTCGACACCAAAATACTTCCTAAAATTTTGCTTTGGCACCACTGCCATGTTTTCTATATTATAATACTACCAATTTAATTATTTTTCCTTAATGGTCGCCTCAAGACCACTAATTTAGATAAAAGGATTTATAAAACCAAATTGCACTACGCATGATATGGAAAACTTTACAATTTTCTTTGAAATTTGTTAAAAATCGTACAACATGCCTATTTCACAACATTTGAAATTAAAGTGTCAGATAAATTCAGAAACCATGACGCACCGCACCATTTATTCTTTTTTTTGGTGTTGTTTATCGTATAGAATGTTTATCGAATATACGTTTTAATACTAACAAAGAGGCTGATTATGTAGGTGAGTGGGAGTCTGTGTAATAATTTGGGGCATATACATACAGTCGCCACAAAAAGTGGTGTCTTGTAATATTTTCACCACGCTCTGAATATTTTATACTTTGTATTTGTCATGTATGTATATGTACAGCGTCAAGCTTGACGTGCTCTTGACCCTGTACCTAATGTTGTTTACCCGCCCCGCGGGCGAGCATGTCTTTTTTTTAACACGTTCCCTGTGCATGCATCATATGTGATGCATTTCGAGGTCCAAACGACACGTGAGTGCACCACATATGAGACACGACCCTTTGTAAATTTAAAAGTTTTTCAAAATTTGCACGTGTAAGCTAGATTATCTTTATTTGCTTGCACGTATGGACCACAAAAATTGTGACAATAAGCAAGTGGTACCGGATGACTTTTTAACCAATGTTGCCAGATTATTACTATCAAAATAAATCACGAAAAATATTTATTATTTTTTTATTACAAGTTAGAAAGGTCTAATTATTGACTTGCGTATACGGCACATGATAATAAAAACCAAACAATAATCAAATAAAGAATGTCATAAAACCCAAGAATCTAAAATTGTCTGGTAAGCACAACTAAAATCATTATTTAATGGCTAGCATTGTAGCAATGAAGGCACAATGCTTTTTTACACATTTTACACGAGCTTCTGTAGGTGTGTTGCCTTGTTCAGTCATAATTTTGTAGCAACCAACACAACGCTTTCTGGAAATTTTGGTAGCACATCGGCGTGGGATTTTGGTCAATTCATGGCGGGACAAGTTAGATGTCATTGATGGCCCAGCTAACGGCTCAGCATCTTCAATTTCCAGGAGATGACTGATAATTATTTCATGACCTGTCAGCAGTGTCATTTTATTATTTCGATGGAGGTCCTTGTAGATCAAAATTGCATTTACAACAGCTACCGACATCAGATCACCCGCAATTTTTTTGTACCAAAAACAAGTTTTGCGAACGGGCGAATTGTAACTTGCGAGCTGATCAGCTATATCAATGCCCTTCTTGCCGCGATTGTAATCTAATACAATTTTAGGTTTCATGATTGGCCTGAAACCAGTGGACATTGCCATTTGATGATCATGACATGTTGATAAAACCAAAACTTTGTCAAACACTTAGATAACTATATAACTCGTAACACTTTATAATAAACTTTCACTAACTTTTTCTATCTTTTCACGGTATAGACTACAGATATTTAACTAAAACATCTGTCAAAATGACTCTAAGCGTGCATGAATTATATGTGATGCATTAAGTAAACAACTAGTACGTGCATGCACCATATATGTGGCATCAAGTAAAGAGCTCATACGTGCGTGTATCATATATGGGGCACTCGGGAAAAATTAGATAATGGAAAGGGAGTTTATGAAAATGAATTTTCTATCCATAAATGTATTAATATATATCAATTCCGACATATTTGCAAAAAAAAAAAATTGCACGTGAGGGGTCAATTTTTGATTTCTAGTTCCACAGGGAACGTGTTAAGATACCAAGTGACTGGACAAACAAGTCGTGCGCCTGGTGGTAAGTGATACTCCTGTTCAGGGAACATAAGTTGTCAAGTCTCATGTAGGTAGTACCTATAATTTCTACACCACCCTTACCCTTCACAACCGGAACGCAGTAATGCTGTGGCAGAAATAGGGTAATATGGCAGTATCTACTTCCCTGGACTGTTTCACAAGGAACTCTACGGCTAATAAAAAATATCTGTGTAATGTGGAATATTCCATTTACGGAAAGCCTTTTTGGTCAGAACCTTTTTTTTTTTTTTTTTTGACGGGGGAAATCTTTATGGATACCCCTGAGCCCAGGGAGACTCAGGGGTTATGTGGGGACTCTCCCTCCAGACTGGAGGGCCTACCCCACTGAAACCCCCCCGGGTTTCCCTCTCGCCGGTTGAGTCGGCGCCGTGGGATCAGTGAACATTCACCACGACGCCGCCCGATCACAACAATTTTGGTCACAACCTGCCGAAATGGTTCCCACTCTCGTGGACCCCCATTAACGTCTCATCTGCCCTCGGAACGAAAAAGGGCACAACTGTCATATAAAGTACGCATAGTTGTGCCTTTTTTCGTTACGACTAGTTACGAGGTTAGTCATGCACTCCCGAGATTTTTTGCTGACATGGACCCCTTGTAGATTAGAGTAGACTGGAGATCGATGTAGACACTTTGGGAATCATCGCGTTAGACAATGGACATAGCGTTCATTATGCTTTAGGTTACAAAAATGTCACGTCTGACCTATTAACTGGCAAAGTAAATTGAGCTTGGAATTTTAAACTTACAGCCATGTTTCCAAATACGACTTACGTTAAGGATTGGGGCGTTAAATTTGAAATATCAATTCAATAAAATTAGAAGGATTTGCATTGATTGGTGTTGCCTCTGACAATGTTGACATAAATATAATCTGTAGGTGAGAGGTAAAGGACCTTAAAGCCCATATTTTGGAATTTAGATGTTTTTACAAATAAGGCTTTAGAATGCTTAAAATCTTGCAATAGTAAAAGATAGACATTAAGTTTTATCGTCGTTTGTTTTTATTTATCATATTTTATTTGACCTTAACATTGAATTTAAATTGTGCTAATAAAGAGCCTCATTATTTTTAAAACGAATAACTATTTAGAGAGTTAACTATGTTAACGGTCGTTGGTTTTTAAATTGACATTGGCCATATCACAGAAAAAGACCCATCAATAACCATAAAGAAAAATTTGCGCACAAATTGCGGAAGCGATTGCAACTATAGATGTTGGCCACATCTAGGTACTTACAATTACAATCGTACTCACTGTATGTACTAAAACGATTTTAATTTTAAAGGTGACATTGATAATTATTTTCGAAGCGATGTTACTTTAATTTTATATCAATCGTAAAATTTGATAACGGACTTAGACATTTTTACTTTATTTACCGAGATAAGATATTTATTTTTTGCTTACTCATATATTATCAATAAAATTATTGCTCATCATCGATATTGAAGTTGCTATAATACATCGAGTATATATCCAGAAATGGAGACGAAATAAAAGCCATATATTCCTGGTAACACATTAGCGATACAGCTCTTATAAATATCAACTTTCGTTTGCATTTAAATATAGACAGGCTAACTACTGACCTGTGTGTACGTCTCCGTATATTCCAAAAAATATTCTGTATTTATTGTAATAAAGATAATATCTCTAACAATGCCGTGCTGTTCTATTCAGTGGTGTGTGAAAAACAGCATAAAATCTAATTACAAAACAAACGGAATCACATTTCATCGGTAATTAAATATTAAATATGTAATTTTGCAATTATCGTCCATTATAGCAAAACTCAAGTTAACTGGTCGATTTGAAGTCAAACAATTGACCACACCCGTCAATTGTTTCGAACTCGGTCTGGCCAATCGGAGCGCAGTTGTCACAGTAATGTATGGCAGAATAGTTTTCAAACAAATTAAATGACATTTCGTCTCTATTTCTGGTTGTATACTCGATGCTATAATATAATCATTATAGTTTCAATTTATATTTATTGAATGGTGACCAATTACATTTGGACCTTGAGTTGGTGTTGGTGATTCAGAATTAACCAATTCAATACGCAGAGGCACTTTTTTCAGATTGCAATCATAAAATGACAGTGTTGTTGCTCAGATTACAAAACATGTTTTGTAACGAAGAAACTATATCTAATCGAACGATTCGGTTAAAATATCGAAGAGCTCTGAATCCGGGTCCGATCGGGTAGTCTCGAAATCAGATAGGTTTCTGAGCGAGAAGATGAACCTGATTCCTGCTATATCTTTCTCATTTGTGAGTTAAATCAACCATTGTTCCAATTAGAAATGTAAAAGTTTCCGAACGGCCAGTTGTGAATCGTAATTATGCGCCTCGACTCGGAAAAGACGCAGTTTCCGATCGGGAGAGGCAATAAAAAATCAAGTTTTTGTATTTTTAACCGACTTCACAAAAGAAAGAGGTTCTCAATTCGACTGTATGTTCTTTTTTTGTATGTATGTTACGCGATAACTCTGGTATTTGTGAACCAATTTTCATGATTCTTTTTTCCTCCGTAGTGGTCCAATTCAATTTTGAAGAAAATAATCCACCTCCAGGTGGCTATTCACGCATAAAGTTTCATTTTTATAAATAGCGCCTAAATTTTAGTATAAAATTGTTTTAATGGTGATTTTGCTATTCTTTCATTCAAGGCGTTTTTCTCTTTCAATATACTTTGAGTAGTGAGAACCGATTTTTATTATCTCCTGTGTCAAGTCCCGTATAGTGGCGAACTGGGGGATGAATCCGGGTTTGCGCACTTTCCGGTAACCGATTTCAATAAAACTTGGTAATTATACGTATGTAATTCCACGTACTTTTGAGGTTGGTTTTTTTAATACTCTGTACTGGGATTATTGTTGTATATATAAAGAAATATAATCATTTTTGTCGCTTACGGTCCAAAATATCAAGTTTGATGTGTTCATGACGGTACGGACAACGGCACATCAGACTACAAATTTTTGTTCGAAAATCGCCTCCAGTGCAACGGAACAAGATACGTCAATGTGTAGTAGTAGTGCTGGCGTGGTGTACAAAGATGTTTTCAATTACGTGTAACTATTTTTAGGATGTATATCGCTGTAGTGTTGTACGCACGCCAGCACATCAAGCTACACATTGACGTATCTTGTTCCGTTGCAATGGAGGCGATTTTCGTACAAAAATGTGTAGTCTGATGTGCCGTTGTCCGTACATTGGAAAAATATGGTAACGTATCACAATGTCGAAAATTTTCATTACTCGGAAAACCGAATTATAACGAAACAGTTGTTCTTTCAGGATATGTTGAATGTTTATGGCAAAGACACGATTAGGTTCGTTTAGGTTAGTTTTAAAAGAAAACATATTTTCCTTTCAAAATTACTATCGAGGTTATGAAATTTCGACCAAACATTATTTCTGGAATGTGTCATTTCGGATTACAGATAGGTAACCAAAAAAAATATACATTGTGATGGGTGTTTATAACCACCGTACAGGTATTTTGTTTCTTTTTAACCGACTTAAAAAAAGGAGGTTCTCAATTCGACTGTATTCTTTTCTTTTTTCGTGTATGTATTATGTTACGTGATTTCTCTGGTTTCTCCGCATGTTGTGATTCTTTTTTTTGTTGGAAACAGGTTATCTCAGTATTGGTCCCATTTAAATTTGATCCCATTTAAATATTCCACCTATACGGGTGGTGGTAACTTACCAATTTGAATAAAACTTGGCAAATACATAGATGTTATTAGTTAAAACAACCTCCGTCCGAATTGGAGGTTGTTTCCGATTTCCATATCACAAGTGCTTTAGTTACTTTAGGACCCGTGTAGCGTGCCGCCGATATGTCGCGACTGCGGTCGCATCGACTCGTAACGACTTCTAACGACGAAATAGCGACGTAACACTCCCGGCGACCGATAGCATAGTGAATTTTCGAATAATTATCGTACCTACAAGGAAAATGGATTTAGTAGCATGCTGATTTTGATTCAAATCGGAATCGGGAGGGGTAATAAAAACCAAGCTGCTTATTCCTATTTCTAATTTGCGCGTTAAATCAAGTATTGTTCCGATTAGAAATGTCAAAAGTTTCCGATCGGCCAGTTGTGAATCGCAATTATGCGCATCGACTCGGAAAAGACGCAGTTTCCGATCGGGAGAGGCAATCAAAATCAAGCTGCAGAACTTTTTTTTGTTAAAAAACTCCGCCGTACAGGTCCGTGCCAAAGGAGGGATAAGGAGATTTCATATTCATCCAATTAATATTCTGCGGCGATTACGAACTGCATCAATTAACCTATCTGGGTCCATTATTATAATTTTAATCACTTATGTAATAATCTATTCATAATAGGAACATTAATTGATCATCTAGTAGTAGTTGCAAGCGACTTGCGACGACTGATCGCTGCAAGTCTATATTATATCCATATTCAAAAAAATATCGATATATCAATGGATATATCGAATCCATCCGATATTATCGTATCATTCGGTATCGATATGTACTATCGATATATTTTATCCGATATATGAAAAATAGTACATATAAAGTTGAAAGTACGCAATCCAAAATTGTACTTGCAGAAACGAAACGCACTCCAGAACCGACATAGCTCGAGTTCATGAAAAAGTAACTCGAGTTGACTCGTTGTAGAAGTAACTCGAGTTAAATAACTCGACTCGTCCATCGCTAAGTAGAGCTCCTTGTGAAAGAGATCGTCTAGGGAAGTACTGCCAGGTTTAACTATTTCTGCCGCCAAGCAGTAATATGACTTATTGCGTTCCTGTTTTTAAGGGCGAGGGTGCTGGTGAAATTACAGGCACATGGGACTTGTCAACTTATGTCTTAGGGTGACGGGCGCAGTGGCAGTGTCCCTTAGATCTTTGCGATTTAAAGCTCTGAGTGGCACTGCAACTGTTATGGACAGGCGTGTAGCTTACCATCAGGCGCACGACTTGTTATTAGGTATTATAAAAAAAATATCACCGGCACGCTGCACGAGCTCTACCTGGCGTGATGTTGTCTAATATCTATTTACTTATAAGGTTATAAAAAAAACGACAAGTAAATTAATTTCCTCTCTTTATTAATATTTCTTATTGAAAAACTTATACTCTAAGTTTACATAAATAAATACGTTACTTGATAAGACACACTTATTTTCAAAAATTTACAAACGCAAATAATCATTAAGTTTCTTTTTTAACAAAAGGACGGAAAAATGCAAATAAATAAAGACAATTTAAACACGTAGTACAGTTTTTACAAAATAAATAAGGGCTCGGTCAACATTAATTTATTACATTTAGAAAATGAAAGAACAAAAGGCTGGAACCTAAATACAATTATTGAAATTGAGTAGCAGTACAGCTTTTTATAAAAGAGTTCGTCCAGGGAAGTACTGCCACCTTACCTATTTCTACCTCCAAGCATTACTGCGTTCCGGTTTTGAAGGGTAAGGGTGTTGGTGGAATTACAAGCACATGGGACTTTTCAACATATGTCTCAGGGTGATGGGCGCAGAGGCAGTGCCCCTCAGATCTTTGCGATTTAAAGCTCTGAGTGGCACTGCAACTGTTATGGACAGGCGTGTCGCTTACCATCAGGCGCACTTGTTCGTTTCATCACTTATTATCATAAAAAAAAGAAAAAGAGGGTGATAAAAGATGGGGGGTTTTTAGATTTTGGGCGGAGAATCAATAGATATCTTGCCGGGCTGTTGGGTATAAAAAAAAGGGATCAAACGGATTCTAAGAATAGCTGTGTGTTTTTGAGCGCTTTTCCTCTGAGTTTGAATACACGAGCCTGTCAAAAACCACTGCTGCTTGAAGTCTGAAATGCAATGTTGCTATAAGGGTTACGTCAGGCGCTTTTGTTTTGGAGATTTTTATTGTCTACCAATATGTTTCTAAAAAAGGTGAAACCTTCCAACATTTTCCTACGACAAGCATATAAGGTTGACATTTTTGGATTGGCGATTACTGGGGGTCGTTTCAGAATCTTACGATAACTCAGTCAATCGATTCGATTTGATATCGTACGATTTTTTTTCATTTTTATTCACAATACTCGATTCCAACGTTAAGCTGTCGTATTCGAAACGACGTCACACCCGTACGCTTACTCGTACTTCTCGACCGGCAAAGGCTATAAACGTTATTCAAAACACAGTTATCGAATGAAAGTTACCGATCGTCCTATTGTTTACAAAGCAAGAATATCAAGCAAGAATATATAAAGTCTGGATTTTGTTTAATTTTATTAATTTAATTAAATTTTTATTGAATTGATATTCAATTATTTTTTGTGAAATTACTCCACTAGTTTGTTATAATTATTAATACAAAGATCGAACACTCAGAAAAAACACTCAGAAAAAATTCCTTCGATCCGGTCGGATTCGAACCGACGTCTTCTTGCATACCGTGCCAGACGTTATACCAACTAAGTAATTTCACAAAAAATAATTGAATATCAATTCAATAAAAATTTAATTAATACAGTGAATAGCGACATCTCTCGCCAGGACTCAATACTCAATACTCAATATTTTATTGCAAAACCATAATATAACAGGACTGGTAGCTGTAAAGGTACTAACTGGGTGATAAATCTGTAATAGATTTCTCATAGATGGCGCTACGACGAAAAAGTCGTTGAATGACCAAGTACAAAGACACGACGCAAGCACATAGAAAAATTCGTGAGGTCCGTTGGTTCGTTCCGTGCTTAGTTGGTATAGCGTCTGGCACGGTATGCAAGAAGACGTCGGTTCGAATCTGACCGGATCGAAGGAATTTTTTCTGAGTGTTCGATCTTTGTATTAATAATTTATTAATTTATTTTAATGCAAGACTAATGCAGTCCTATATTTTAAGCCCTTGAAGTCTTAAAAATATATATAAAAGGATTTTCATTTTTCTTATAAACTACTTCACCGACTAACTCAGTAAACGTTGTTGGATAACGATAATGTATCCGAATCGAACGTTGAACTCGAATGTTCTGAATAGCTCGGAAAGCGCTTGTCGATTCGAGAACGATATCCAATCGAAAGATTCGGTTAAAATATCGAAGAGTTCTGAATCGACCCCCAGGTTAGATAATTAGTGGACTTTTGGTGTTCATTACTAGAGATTTAGAGAAATTCTAGTTTACGGTTTTTTTAGTAATAATTTTAATAAATATACTACAGCGTAATCTTTCTTGAGGATTATACCCGTCAAGTAAACTAATCACGATTGATATTTGTTTAAAAACAAAAAGTTATTTCAAATTTGTAGACACATGTCCCTTAAAAGGTCGATTATTGGTGCCATCGCTCTATCATAAACCAATGCTTAAATTAATAAGACAGTCTTAACACCATGTATTAAGGCCCGTCGCCCATTGACGGGATGGCATATTCTTAAGCATGCCTAAGTGTCCTTCGGGATGGCAAAGCATTCCGTCGCGACATCGTGCTTGCGCCTGGCCCTCTCTAAGCCTGACGAAGCATCCC
Organism: Hyposmocoma kahamanoa; assembly: GCF_003589595.1. Lineage (NCBI taxonomy): Eukaryota > Metazoa > Arthropoda > Insecta > Lepidoptera > Cosmopterigidae > Hyposmocoma > Hyposmocoma kahamanoa. The sequence goes on along the minus strand of NW_020653732.1, from coordinate 1,879,543 downwards.
GAAGGCTTTCGAATCATCCCCAAGGCTGCCGAGGCTTTCTGGAGGATGTCGAAGCATCCCGAAGGATGCCGAAGCATCCCCAAGGCT
>NW_020653732.1:1878665-1879446 GCF_003589595.1 Hyposmocoma kahamanoa | reverse complement strand
TCCGGAGGATGTCGAAGCATCCCGAAGGATGCCGAAGCATCCCCAAGACCGCCGAAGCATTGCGAAGGATACCGAAGCATTGCGAAGGATACCGAAGCATTCCGAAGGCTGCCGAGGCTTTTCGGAGGCTGCCGAGGCATTCCGCGACCACCACTAAGCATAACGCAGCTTTATTTTCCAGCTACGATCATTACCATTGAAATTGCAATCGTCACCTAAAAATCCCTTGCCGTCCCGTCCTGTCAGTGGGCTGGCGACAGGCCTAAGAGTGTCTTTTGCATTGCAAGCATTGGTTTAAGACCGTACTTAGTTTAGCGCAAGTGGACATTAGTCATCGAAGCATCGAAATGCTTGGAATTATATTTGTGACCGACCTTAATAAGATCTCTCCTTGCATTATGGAATTAGGACATGCGATGTCATCTTAAGTTAGTTTATAATTAATTATTATTTGGCTTGTAGTGCAGCGAGGCGTTTCTTTAAATCTAAAAGGATGTTTACTTCGGGTTGCCACACGGATTTATCTTTTGTGGAGGCTTTCAATTTGCGTACTTTGTCGCCCTGTGAACAAAAAAGGTTAATAAAATAATTTTGTTTAATTATAATATTCTAATTTATTACCAAAAATGTTGAGCGCTGCTAAGCTAATTGTTGTTATTTTTATATCAATTTTAAATTTAATTTCGTGGAATCAACGGTCTGCTTTTTAGTTTTCTAATATTTAATTAGAAAAAAATATTGTTTTTTATTTTTATTTTTAATAATTAATTTTATAATGTCT
>NW_020653732.1:1823769-1873665 GCF_003589595.1 Hyposmocoma kahamanoa | reverse complement strand
GGTTTTTGTATTAGACCCGTCGTCCATTTATTTGTAAGTCAATGCATACGGATATGCTTATGGGTCAATATAAAGTAAGACACTTACCCTAAAAGGGCCTGTATTCGATTTTTTTTTAATAATACAAAGTGACAGAACGAACAAGTCGTGCGCCTGATGGTAAGCTAGCCTGTGTTATGTACGGGCGTGTAAAGTGTTTAAATAAACAAATAATTGCTATTAAAAGTCAATATAGTCCTAAAATAAAAAAAGTATCGACAATACAACAGAAGTTACTTGTTTCGTTATTCAAACAACAACAACACTGTTGTTTTGTTGTTGCAACTCTCTCGCATTGCTTCTAGAAGCATTTCAAGGCAGCAAAGAAAATAAAATCCAACAAAGCATCTAAGGGTCGTATTTTAGAACTCTACTCAATGCTCAAGTCAGGATTTGAGTATGGTTTAAAGCACTCGAAATCATACTCAAGTCCCTGCCATTAGGGTCGTATTTCCAGTGCTTGTGTTTCCAGTGCAATCCTGATTTGAGCATTGAGTAGAGTTCTAGAATACGACCCTTAATCTAAATTGTATGCTTCGCTGCAATATTATTTTACTCATTAAGTAATTTACAAATCAATTATCACATAAGTTTTTCTTATAAAAAAAGAAAATTATAATATCAAGTGACGGCACGAACAAGTAGTGCGCCTGATGGTAAGCTACACGCCTGTCCATAACAGTTGCAGTGCCATTCAGAGCTTTAAATCGTAAAGATCTGAGGGGCGCTGCAACTGCGCCCGTCACCCTGAGACATATGTTGACAAGTCCCATGTGCCGTGTGGGCAGAATAGGTAAGTTGGCAGTACTACCTTGCACGAACTCTACTGCTACAAAAGTATCCGTCCTAATGATAATACAGTACCTGATGTTGTAAAGACCAAATAGTATGGACCTCCTTTGTATTTAGGATATTAGGTGGTGGTACAGTCCATAAAGCTAGTCAAAATAAAGACGACGCACATTATGTGACGTCATACGTAATTTGCCAGGCGCACGACTTTCTTCGTCCAAGTGACTTTTTAATGAGTATCATAAAAAATCAGATAACAATGTTTAAAACTGTTATGATGGTTTTTCTGGTACCTGTTCAGCGATAGCTTTTTCTAATTGAGCGTCATTGTTCCCAGGCGTGGGCGTGGGCTTGGCTACCTGCGCAGCAGTGAGTTGTTTTTTCAAGTCTAACAATATGTTCACTTCGGGCTGCCATACAGCCTTGCCTTTTGTAGAGGATTTTAGTTGTCGAACTTTTTCACCCTGTCACAAAGAATTAATTAAATATATTGTTGTGAATGTCACGTTTTACATCTATTTCTTGTGAAAACACTCGACTATACTGGGTGGAACAGAATGACCGACATCTGTTTAGTGATATTTGCTTTAGTCTAGTTGGCAACACTGCTTTCTCATTCATAAGTTAGTTCAAAATGGCTGGCTGTATGGTATTCGTGGTCTCGTGTTTACAACATAAAACAACGTTACTTATTGATTTTTGAGTTGTGACAGCAACTTATTAGAATAGTATATTAAGTAGTGTTTGTGTTAAGTAAGTTAAGTGTATTAGTGTGCATAGTGTTTGTGTGGAAAACCATATCGGCGTGTGGAATGTCTGCAAGAGTAAAAGCGACGTGGATAAATCGAACATCCTTTTAAATAAGTTCAATGTAATAAGTAAGCGGTTCTTTTTCACTTTCTATTTCTCCCGCAATAGTCAATGACACGACCGCCGCCTGTGTGGCGATAGATGAACTAATGCCATTCATTCCATTACGGTTGTCGCAACGCGAAAACTTTCCATCTGGACGAAAATTTTTCGACGGCTCAGATTTTTTCATATTTATATTCATATCTTTATTGCTCGCCACATGGTTTCACATAAGATGTTATAAAATATAATACAGTAGTCACGCATGTGACACCCTGTATGGGCGCCGCAGTTCAGGAGAGCACTCCATGTTATTAATTACAAATATAAAATATCCCTTCAAATTATTAATAATTAATATTCTCTTATAACATAAAATTAAATAACATTTAAGTATTTATTATTTACGACCTAATCTATTTAATGACTAGGAAAATGGCACTTAACTTTTATTAAATATGTCGTCTAATTTATAAAATGCGTCATTGAAAACATACTTTTTCATTTTACATTTTACTATATTTTACTTTAACATTTTATTTTACATTTAAAGAAAATAAAACTCGTGTTTGTAGGGTTCTTAACGTTACATTTCCGGTTTTGTCGGTCATTACGTTCCACCCTGTATAGTTTGTTATTTTTAACCGACTTCAAAAAAAGGAGGAGGTTCTCAATCTCAATTCGACTATATTCGGCGATAACATTTGAGAACCGATTTTGATGATTCTTTTTTTTGTTGGAAAGAGGGTACCTCAGATGTGGTCCCATTTAAACTTAAAGAAAATCTTCCACTTCTGAGGGTGGCAAACTAGGGGATGAATAACCTTTGAGGTCGGTTTTTAGTACTCTGTACTGAGATCATTAATATATATAAAAATACAAAGTAAAAATCGTTCGATCTGGCTGGACTCGAACCAGCGTCTGTAGCCTCAACATGGCTACCGCTAGTGTTGTAAAAAAAATTGAAGTAAATTAATTTGCTGCCCATATAGAATTTTGATTCAGAACTAAAAAGAGCGCCTTTGTGATATGGTTTATGAAATTTTAATTGGCAGATTAAAGTAAGTACAGGAGTAGAAAGGGTACATTAATATTTAAAAATAAAAACGTAACACATACCTGTGCCTTAATTGCTGCTTCTAATTCCGCTATTGTCTTGGCCCCTGCAGGTTTCTTCACTTCGCCATTTTGCTGTTAAAAAATTGATAAACTGTGTTTAGTTCTTGGGTTTTCATTAGAGGTTTAAACGAAAAGTAATTTAAAAAGTGTGCATTTCTAAGCACTTTCCTAATCGAAATATGCTTGTATGCTTTTATAAGCACACAAGCATATTTAGTAGCAGAAGAGCTCCTTGTGAAACAGTTCGTCCAGGGAAGTACTGCAACGTTACCTATTTCTGCCGCTGAGCTGTAATGTGCGCATTACTGCGATCCGCTTTTAAAGGGTAAGGGTGCTTGTGAAATTACAGGCACATGGGACTTGTCAACTTATCTGCCGTCCACATCGAGTATATAACCAGAAATAAAGACGAAATAAGGGTCATATATTCCTGGTAACACATTAGCGATACAGCTCTTATAAATATCAACTCTCGTTTGCACTGAAATATAGACCGGCCAACTACTATCCCGTGCGTACGTCTCCGTATATTCCAAAAAATATTATGTATTTATTGTAATAAAGATAATATCTCTAACAATGGCGTGTTGTTCCATTCGGTGGTGTGGGAATAACAGCAAAACATCTAATTACAAAACAAACGGAATCACATTTCATTGGTAATTAAATATGTAATTTTGCAATTTTCGTCCATTATAGCAAAGCTCAAGTTAACTGGCCGATTTGAAGTGAAACAGTTGACGACACCCGTCAATTGTTTCGAACTCGGGCTAGCCAATCGGAGCGCAGTTGTCACAGTAATGATATGGCAGAATAGTTTTCAAACAAATTAAATGACATTTCGTCTCTATTTCTGGTTACATACTCGATGGCCGTCCACTAACTAATATGCGGCTCGTAGACAGGCGCCGTGGCAATGTCCCTTAGTTCTTTGTGATTTAAAGCACCGAATGACACTGCAACTGTTATGGACAGACGTGTCGTTTACCACCAAGCGTACGACTTGTCGTCGTGTCACTTGGTATCATAAATCCTATACAGCAGCAGATCTGTCATCATCTTGACTGTGCAAGGTGATAAATGCTACTTGGAAGCTGATGAACTTGTAAGCTGGTAAACCGAAAACCGAAGTACACTCCTATACAATGTAGCTTGTAAAAGCGCACTCAGTCCGAGAGCACTAGTATAGTGAAAAACCTGGCTTTACCCATCAAATCCGGAACCAGATAACAAAAAAGTAACGTGAATGGACACTCTCCGCCCCTCCCTAGGTTTAGATACCGCACCACACCCCGCACACTGACGGTCACATTGACTGAACGGCAACAAGGCTATCGGCGAGCCGTTTTCAGACGACTTTGATATTTAAATATAGTTTTCATTAATTCATTACGAAACTTTTACTTTAATGTATAACATCATTGTACATTACTATTTATAATGGTCGTGAATTGTGCTGTGTACGGCTTTTTATCACGATCTATCTCTCTATCATCGGGATAAAGAGCGGATTTTCTCTCGTTTTCCGAAACATGAAACGAGATATAAGTAAAAAAACTTATAACTAAGACTTTCACTTATAGTTTTCTTCATTTATTTAGTACAGAGTAGTACCTAATACGGATTTATTATATCAATATAATGAGATGTAATACAGTAGACAAGAGTTCCCGAATTTTCAATTTTTATTGCCTATAAATATGTAGTGAATAAAATTATTAACTAAGTTGTGATAAAGTTGGACACTCAATTTCAAATATCTTGGTTACCTTATTTAAAAAAGGTAAGTAGCTGTCCGAAATTTAAGGGCTGGCCAATCGGAGCGTTGTTGTCACCGTAATATGGCCGAATAGTTTTCAAACAAATTAAATGACATTTCGTCCTCAATTTCTGGTTATAGTCTCGATGTCGTATGTATTTATTATGCGTGCAATCTCATATTCCATAACAGGTACGTACTATTCGTAAATGAATGTTTACTTTAAATCTGGTATAGAGAGAATGAAAATGTTAATTACCTGTCTTTCGCTCTGTGTGCCCGCGTATTTAGCCTTAAGAGCTTCGAGTTTGTCTGCTTCTAACTTGGTGAACAAGGGTTCTGGTTTGCCGATCACGTGGCCGGGAGGCAGGTAGCGGATGAAGAATGGTTTCCTGCGAACACGAAGTTTTATTTTATTATAATTATGAATACAAATAGAATAAATTCCTTCGATCCGGCCGGATTCGAACCGACGTCTTCTAGCAAACCGTGGCAGATCCTATGTATACTAAGCCACGGAACGAACCAGCGGACCTCACGAGTTTTTCTATGTGCTTGTTGTTGGATTTTAATATTTGGTTTTCAACGACTTTTTAGCCCAAGCGCCATCTATGAGAAATCTATGAATGTATTTCGTCGCCCAGTTAGATACGTTAACACCTCAGTCCTTTTAATGAAATTTTTATTGAGTTGATATTAAATTATTTTTTGTGAAATCACTCCACTAGTTTATTTATAACAAAATAGAATTCGGAACAATTGATGACACCCGTCAATTGTTCCGAATTCGGGCTGGACAGTAATGATTTGGCAGAATAGTTTTCAAACAAAGTAAATGACATTTCGTCTCTATTTCTGGTTATATACTCGATGCATAAGGCATACGACGCTTGGAGGAGGATCCTATAATATGAATGCAGGATCGTATACTGACTGATAGTGCAGGTGTTTTCAAACTCACTGTGGGTTAATCCTGAGGAGCTTGGCGTCGGCGTTGAGCTGTTCCCTCAAGCGGCGGCTGGTGTCCGGCATGTACGGCGATACCAGCACACACAGAAGGGCCACCAGCTGGCAGCTCAGGCCTATGGCAGTCGCACCGCGTATTCTGGACGAGAAACAAAAAGGAGCTGAACAAGATAACTTTATCTGAAGACGTTGACCATGTCTTGTTGCCCATAATGGGTCATCAGTAGTGTTGGGACAAGGAAAAATTTCAATTTTGTAAATTTTTTTTCCGGATGTTTTTTTTTAATTTTCCACATTTGACGTTGACATCTGTCAAAAGTTGAAATTACAGAACGAAAACTGTTGTGAATTTGACAAGTTCATTTTATAATTCACGTTAAATAGACCGCAAAAGATGTTTCTAAGCGTGGAAACATTTCTCGGGATTTTTTTTTTAATTACCCAACAGTATTCATCACCCAAAAATGTGGCGGTGTAACATCACATGGCATACCTGGACTAAATGGAGATTATATGCATCTACTTACTTCTCCTCATCGCTTCCTTTGAGCAGTACCCAGGGCTGTTCGCTCTGCATGTGCTGGTTTCCAAGCTTCGAGATGCTCATTACGTGACGCAGGGCGTCGCGGAGTCGTCCTCGCTCCATATCGGACACGTATGCTGGAAATGTGTAAGGGTATTCTTCATCACACTTGTTCGTATATAGTATGATTGCATACTGGCTAACTTGGCTATAATGCCCCAAATAACAGCCTCGGGCCTTTTTTCTTCCCATTACAGCCATGGTCGGTAATGATTTTTTTTTTCAATTTGTAGCACGACATACTTTCTTACATAGGTCAGGTTCAAATTCAAGCAAGAAGGTTACTTAAGTTGAAAATTAAAATATTCGATTGAAACGTTATCTCGACAGAAATTTAATTGCAATTCAGCGACATAATGCTTCAATACTTATTATTAAGAATTTCTTATAATTGTTTTTAATTATTTTCTGTATAAAAATTTTGCGTCTTTGCTCTTTACAACATTTTAATTCGAGTTGTATTATCTATGGAAGAATATATATTTTTTAATTTATTAAGACTTTGGCAAAGCCATCAGCCTAAACATGAAGTTTGTTTCTGTAAATATGGCCGCCACAAAGAGGATAGGCAATTTGAGGCGGCGTGTTTGGATTGTCTCGGGATTCCTTAAAACGGGCCGATACGGATATTCTAGTTCGAGATTCATATAATTTCGCGTTTTAATCTTCGATTAAGGCACAATAGCACTATCCTATTCCACTTTAAACTAGATTTCACAAAATAATTGAAAGTCAAAATAAAAACGACACTTTTCCCTCCAAAAGGTCCAGAGCGAATCTCTATGGAAGAATAGCTAGCTGGCCACCTGTTGAAAACAAAAATATATGCCATTTGCAAAATGCATAAATTGTTGTGTTGGCGCATTTCGGTACTATCATCTTCTGGTAATAGTACTACTATATATGTAGATAGCAGTGTTCGTTTATCAAGATATTTATTATATATTTGAGATGTTTATTATATATCTTGGGGACGTTGAGTATATAACCAGAAATGGAGACGAAATTTCATTTAATTTGTTTGAAAACTATTCTGCCAAATCATTACGACTACTGCGCTCCGATTGGCCAGACTGAATTCAAAACAATTGACGGGTGTCGTCAATTATGTCACTTCAATTCGACCTTGTTTAACTTGAGCTTTGCTATAATGGACGAAAATTGAAAAATTACATATTTGATTACCGATGAAATGTGGTTCCGTTTGTTTTGTAATTAGATGTTTTGCTGTTTTTCCTACACCACCGAATGGAATAGCCCCCATAGTTAGAGATATTACCTTTATTACAATAAATACAAAATATTTTTGGAATATACGGAGACGGTACACACAGGTCAGTTGTTGGCGCTGTACTATTTCAGCTTTCTAATTTGTGATTTGAATTTGTGATCGATGCTTGGGGAGAACCACAGACCATATAAATTCTAGTAATAGACTGGTTAGTGGGCGGGGTCCGCGTTACCTAGTTTATCATCAGACGGGCATATGAGTGTCAACAGCACGTCTGTCGTCGTTCAAATGTGATACATGATTATTTTGTGGAAAAAATTGAAATATGTGCCATTATATCATGTCGCGTAAGAAGCCAAAGTATAAAAATACTCCGGGAGTGATTTCATTTCACCGGTAAGTGCTAAAACTCTGTATTTTCGAACATTTTGAACAATACAATACTATAATTTCGAAACAAAACTATTTTCTTGCAAATTGTTAATAACAATATACATTGGTTGCTAGCCATCGCCGCCGTCAAAAGAACAATTTGAATGACGCTCAATGAATTGCTTGCACTAGTGTCGTATTACACTTGGTACTGGGTCCGCGTGTTGTAATCAAATTATCGATATGTAGAAACTCTGTATCTAGAAACCCGGTTTTGGTTTAGTTCAACATTTTTTTTTATTATAGCGGTACCAATGTGTAAACATAAATTGTTTACAGGTATTTAAATGCGAAATGTTGATTACTTAAATGTTTGGTCACAACACTCGCAATAGTTTATTTAAATTTTCAATTTGAGTGAAAACGATATATTAATGAAAAAAAAAGGAAATATAGATAGAAGAGGTACAGTGTCGATAATTTTACAATGCACGTAAGTTAGTGGAGTGTCAAATGAAGAATTTATGAGATTGGAGATTTTCTTTCCCTTATCTACATGATTCCTATCTCCTACTTGCTTATTATACGTCACTTTCATCGGTTGGAGTTCTTAGTTTTATCACAGGCATGATTTACATTTGCAGTTTTTGTATTGATTTTTTTAGTTTCCCGCCGGATCCTTTTTAAAGGAGAAATGTACCTACTAAATGTAGCACCATTTGCTGTAGGCATTTCATGACATCACATTAAATTATATACATATGAATAACAACCGAAAAATTCATTAAGAAATAATCATTTGGTTAATCAGATAATATATGACATGAAACTCAGAGTCGCATTCACAAATTATAGACCACATCTAAATGTGAAAACATTTCTTAAGCATTGTCAGTTATTTTTCGTCAAGTTTTCATGAAACAAATGATTCGCTTCTTCGCCTTCGGAAATAAGTATCTATCTTCATTTTCTTGACAAGCTCGTCGACGCTATTGGTGTAGTCAGTTCAGTCAGTTCAGTAGAGGTAATTGTTGAACAAATATATCATATTTCAGGGAGAATAAAGATTTTTATGATGACTGTGTTTTAATATTTCAACCCTTCCAGTGATCTGATTGACTTGAAATCTAGTAGGGTAATGAAAATACGATGACAGTATAATAAATCATTAATGCTGTGATTGTAGCATGTAGCTACGTATACGCACACGCCTGCGTAGCTAATATCAATTAATATTTGCGTGTAGTAAAACCTTATGCGTATTTCGTAACAAATGTGTGCGTGTAAAAGTCAGCTACGCTAGTTCTCGAAGAAATTGCTTTAAATGCTGTTTCCATATACTCCGTGGTTAACCCTAATTATAGCAAGTTTATAGCAATGCCTAGTTCAATATTCCGATAGTTATGAAACATAATGTCGATATCAATTAAATGTCACATCCCTATCTGTAGACTGTCAAGTTTTTACTTTTGTTCCAAGAAGTTTATGTTCATCGGCTTCTTAGTTTTTATGTGACTAGTAATAATAAAACCTTATTAGATCCAAATAGGTTTCAATTTTTGTTACCAAAAGTTTTTTATTATTGTCTATTTTCGTTTGATAATTTATAACCAATCACAATTATGTTATCTTAGTACTCATGTAAGATTACGTTTTCAAATGTGTGCGTGTGGCCACCGGTTTTGATACAAAAGTTGCTTTATGCCATTTCCATTATTTTCTTTCTTCCGCGGGGAGAACGATTTGGTTTATAAATTGTTTTAAGATTGACATTTGACAGGTTTGGATACGTTTCTGACACAAACATGGCATTGCTAGTGGTAGCATTTTGTTGTTCAAATTAATTTTATAGAAATCAATATTTATCAAGCTTTTGATCGTGATAATTATCATTTCGACCCCTGATATATAGTACCGAGCGCCACCAACAGATGGCAATACTGTACTATATTATATTTATGAAGTATTGTTAATATTGCATATTTATGTATTGATATTTATTATTATAATGTTAAGTTCATTGAAAATTACTTGTCGTATCTTTGTATATGGTTTTTTCAATGACTTTTTAGGCGTAGCGCCATCTGTGGAAAATCCATCAAAGTATTTCGTCACCCAGTTACCAACCCCGGCTAAAGATGTCGCTATTCACTGTATTTAAATTTTTATTGAATTGATATTCAATTATTTTTTGTAAAATTACTCCACTAGCTTGTTATAGTTATTAATACAAAGAATCGAACACGAAAAACTCCTTCGATCCGCTGGATTCGAACCAACGCCTTCAGCATACCGTGCCTGACACTTTCTCAACTGAGCTACGGAACGAATGCTGCAGATCTTTGGTTTTTTAATGACTGTTTGCCGTAGCGCCATCTGTGAGAAATCTGTGAAAGTTTTTCGTCACTCAGCCACGTATGTACAGGTACAGCGGCTGATTACATATGTCGCTATAAGAGGGCACCGAGCTTCTGGCGCTAATTGATTTTAGGCATTCTATGCGCTCCGTGTATGTGTGCGTGTGGCATACGTTTTTAAAGGCGTGTGCAAGCCTAAGCGACACAACCTCCACGACTGTCGGCCGAAGCAGGACTATAGCGGACAGACACATTTGTGGTAAGAGACACATCTGTCGACCTTTATGAAGGATGAGATTTTGCCGAAGGGTGTCCGATGTTTCTGAGGCCGGCTACCGGACACCCACGTTGCGTCACACGCCGCAGATAATACGTGTAAATAATAATTAGTCAATAATATTTATTATTATATATTATTTATGGGTCTCTGTAACCTGAATACAAATAAATAAGTGTAATATTAAGTTTACTTAATTATTATAATTACCAGCGACATGTCTGTTGACGGCGGCAATCATCTCAAAGTCGTTCCTTGTCAACGTCAAATCGGGAACGCGTTGTTTGAATGAGTTCGCGCAGAACATCAGCGATCGGTGACAGAAATTGCCCAGGTTATTCAATAGCTCTGAATTGTTTCTGGACAAACAAAAACATAGTTAACGTAAGTAGTCGTAATAATAATACAAGTATTCCCCGGAGAAGAATGAGCAAGAAACTCTAGGTGTTGCTCTTTGTAAATAAAATTTGTACACATCAGAGATCGAGACTACATCCATGAGCTAAACGAGTTACTACCACGGATTTTTGTCGTCCAAGTACGCCGAAGTTGTATAATAACCTTTAGTATAAAGTTTTTATTTCACTACTAGGTTTAAACCTCGTGAATGGCAAATTTTTTATATTAACCGGAATATTGATATAGAAGCGTATACATTGCCCCTTAAATGAATTTGTGACTTTATGAAGACAACTATCAAGAACAGCTAGTTTATTTTAACCGGCTTGAAAAAAAGGAGGAGGTTCTCAATCGATTGTATGTTTTTTTTTGTACTTATGTTACGCGATAACTTTGTGATATTTGTGAACCAATTCTGACGATTCTTTTTATTGGAAAGAGGGTACCTCAGGAGTGGTCCCATTTAAATTTGAAGAAAATATTCCACCTCTAAGGGTGGCAAACTAGGGGATGAATGAATTTTGAGGTCGGTTTTTTAGTACTCTGTACTGATTTTTATTCCTCGTATTAATGTTATGTCGTATTTATATGCCCGTAAAAATATACATAATTTCAATAAGAAAGAAGATATCCATAATATTAACCTTAGAGCTAAGTCCAAACTCATGGTACCACGATTTCGTTTAACCAAGGTAAACAACTCTTTTATGGGGAACTGTATACGTTTTTACAATAAGATTCCGGAGCATATATTAAGTTTATCATTTCCTAAGTTTAAAAACTACATTAAAAATATTTTGATCGAAAAATCATATTACAAAATTGAAGACTACGTGTTAGATGAAGATGTATGGAAAGACGACATGGCTCCAGAATCCACACAAATTTGATTCAAAGTGTATTCCATAGCATTTAAGTTTATTTGAAAAGAGCAATCCCTAGAGTTTCTTGCTCGTTTTCTCAGGGAGGTCAGCGTAGTGAACGAGCAGTAGCTTAAATGTGACGTTTTCAAGTGTAAATTTATTTTACCTATGGAATAAATAATCTTTGACTTTGACTTATGCCTGTCACTATTTTTCATAAAAAATTACTTTCCTCTTAACATAAATTAAATTTTTCATTAATGTACTGTGACGCTAGTGCAAGAACGGTAATTTCCTTAACAACTGTCCTGTCTGTGTCTGTGACAGACGGGACTATTCTTGCGAATAAGCCTGATATTGGACCGATCGTAGTCGAGGGTATTTCTTGTGGACATTACAATCCCGCATGACGAGGGTCTCGTAACGCCGGTAAAAGTATCTAGATTTTGCGCACGACATCACCTGAAATAATCCCAATTGTTTTGTCCGCAAATGGGTTAATTCCAGTCAGCCTCGTTAGCAGCTCGAGGCGGTTGTGTCAAGAGTCAAAATGAATAGTCATTACCTCGTGCCGAGCTCAACCCAGCTGAAGCTGGAGTCGGACGTCTCCGGCCTGATGCTGGCTAAGTAGAACCGCCACACGTCCGAGGGTATGCCTGTTTCCTGTAAATAATAATAATGCACCTGACAACCAAACCAACCTGGTCTTAAATTAGGATATCAGCTAGTATTATAGTTCCAGTTTTGAAGGGTAAGGGTGCTGGTGGTTCAGCGTAACGGGAGTGCCTCTCAGGCCTCTGCGATTTCAGGGTTTGTGTTAACGATGGGTGATAGTTACTAAAATTTATCGGAATAATTCGATTATAAACATAATCGAAACAATTCGATTGTTGATATCAATTTGTTACTAACTAATTACTGCACTTCACTTTTTGATACTTGATCAAATATCGATTATGAATCGAAATAGTTATAATTTTTTATTGTTCATATCAAATATCCAAACAGTAATAGGATTGATTGTTAAAAAAACTAGCAATAGGATCAATCATTGTCAATCATACCAATCCCTAAGATTGACGACACCCATCAATTGTGTCGAATTCGAGCTGGCCAATCAGAGCGCGGTTGTCACCGTAATGATATGGCAGAATAGTGTTCAAACAAATTAAATGACATTTCGTCTTTATTTCTGATTATATACTCGATGATATTAACTCAGCAGTCGCAGTGTCACTCAGAGCTTTAAATCACAAAGATCTGCGGGGCACTGGCACTGAGCCCGTCACCGTGAGACATAAGTTGACAAGTCCCATGAGTCTGAAATTTCACCAAACCCCCGTTCACACGGCAATGTACTGCACGGTTTTTAGCAGTATAAATCTTACCGAATAAACAGTAGCGCATACGCTCATATATACTCTAGCCAAATTCGATGTAGAATAAATGTCAACAAACAAAAACATATGATTTCTAGGGTTTTCATCTCAGACTCTTTCACAGTTATCACAATTTAAAAAATTTTCTACGAAATTCAACTGGATTGTGGATAATACTAAATCTTGAAGACATGTTTATAATGAATATTATTCAACAGAAGACTCAAATCACCTAAAAATGACATAAAAATGACTAGTAATTAATTATTTGTAAAACTTGTGTCATCCCTAGTCACTTTTTTTATTTGAACGGAGAGATTGCAAACACTCGAGTTCTGGTGGTAATTCAAGTTCAGAATCGGAAATAGATGCTGGATGATTTAATATGTGGTAAATTAATATCAAATAAAATCTTACAATTTTGTTTCTTTTCCTCTACCATTACCTGCTATCTAGCAGTAAATACTGATAGGATCCAAACACTTATTTTTATTCCTAAATCATACGTATCAATAGGTATTTTGTAAACTTTATAATAAATGGCTAGGTAAGTATTACTTCTACATAACCCAATTACGTACTTACCTATTTAAATTCCATTTAAGGAAGAAGGCCGTGGGCAGAGCAAGCCTTAATAATGAGCATTGAAAAAAATTTCCTTTTCCTATGCCATCAGTGGTTGCCTAGCAACGTTTTGTTATTAAACATTCAACGTCGAATTTGGCTAGAGTATAAATAAATGTATGTTTGTCCTGATAAAAAGCACACAGCTCTATACGTTTATCGAATACGCGACGGACTTGTCAAGCAACTCGAATGAACTTCAACGTATACGGTGTGCAGTGGCGCATAGTATTAATGCATCTCTTTCGCACGGGGTGAAGTCATAAGTTTTTTATCGAATAGTCACCGAACAAGCGGCGTCTATGGAAGTATCTTTTGGAACGAGGGTGGCATGCATAATTTTATGACCGGCGAATCTTCTGTGGTCATCGATTTATTTATTGATATCCCTTTAGTGGAACAAAGGCCCGTTTTGTGGGACAAAACTATGGAATTTGGCAATCATCGAATATATAACCAAAAATAGAGACGAAATGTCACTTAATTTGTTTGAAAATGATTCTGCCCAATCATTACGGTGACAACTACGCTCAGATTGGCCAGCCCGAATTCGAAACAATTGACGGGTGTCGTCAATTGTTTCACTTCAAATCGACCAGTTAACTTGAGCTTTGCTTTAATGGACGAAAATTTAAAAAATACAAATTTAATATTTAATTACTGATGAAATGTGAATCCATTTGTTTTGTAATTAGATGTTTTGTTGTTTTTCCCACATCAACGAATAGACAGTTAGATATTATTATCTTTGTCACAATAAATACAATATATTTTTAGAATATAGGAAGACGTACACACAGGTCAGTTGTTGGCGCTATATTATTTCAGCTTTCTAATTTGTGAGTGCAAACGAGAGTTGATATTTGCCAGGGATGGATGGCCCTTATTTCGTCTCTATTTCTGGTTATTTATTAGATGTTATCTTTACTTTACTGCACACACTAAAGACTTTAACGAGGTATCATATGACGTAAAAAGGATGTAGTAGGCGGATAAAAATACGTACCTGAGCGTCGGTTCCAAACACACCAACGCCTCTTGATTTTGAAAATTTTCCTTCCTCGTAGTTGAGATATTCTGTAAAAATATTAACAATTAATAACGCGACACTCATAGCCCCGCACTAGGAAAACCCTGTATCGCAGGTGCAATGGACACACACATATAGACAACCACAAATTATACTCAAATCATCGAGTATATAACCAGATAGAGACGAAATGTTATTTAATTTGTTTGAAAACTATTCTGCCAAATCATTATGGTGACAACTGCGCTCCGATTGGCCAGTCCGAATTCGAAACAATTGATGGGAGTTTTCAATTGTTTCACTTCCAATCGACAGTTTAACTTGAGCTTTGATATAATGGACGAAAATTGAATAATTACATATTTAATATTTAATTATTAGATATATATTATAATTACATGTTTTGCTGTTTTTTCCACACCACTGAAGAGAGAGAGATGTTATCTTTATTACAATACATATAGAACATTTTTGGAATATACGGAGACGTACACACAAGTCAGTTGTTGGTGCTGTACTATTTCAGCTTTCTAATTTGTGATTTCAGTGCAAACGAGAGTTGATATTTAAAAGTAATATAAGACCCATTTGCTTGATGAGTTGTCAAGGACGTATGGCCCTTATTTCGTCTCTATTTCTGGTTATATACTCGATGACTCAAACTCACGAGAGATTTAAATGTACGCCATACAAATATTTCTCCCGGCCCGGGAATCAAACCCGGGATATCTGCGTGTCACATGTGACTTTGTTTACATACTTTATTTATTTATTTAACTCAGGCACCCATGTAATATATACATACTTAAGGACTAACATACATACAACATAATATAATAATACAATAAGACACTATTTATTTATTTACACTTATGGACTGCGACGCGTGACGCAACTTGGGTGCCCGGAAACATCGATAGATGACACCCTTCGGCCAAAAGTTCTCCTTCATGAAGGTCGACAGATGCTGAGTTAGTACTCTCACCACCAATGAATTATAATTCACATTTATCGTCATTTATTTAGGACTAGATACTGATTTACCAATATATCGTACCTGGGTGCGAATATGGCCAATGGTGTGTCTATTCTACATTAAAAAACTGCAATAAAACAAAGAAAATAAATGAAACATTGATCTATTGTAATACCTGTTGCGTAAATGTGGTTGACCAATATATGCCCCTCGTTGACGCCGATCAAAGTGGCCGGGAACATGATAACGTGGAATGGAACGTTGTCTTTTGCCATAAATTGGTATAATTTCACCTGAAAACAAGCTCAAGTTCAAATTACACTTGAAATCGTCAGAGTAACACCATATAAATTAAGTTGAAATGTTACTTACGTCATATTTCTTGTCTGGCTTCCACCAAGCCTCGTACTGTTTCGTAGCCGTGTCCGTGATGCTGAGGTAGCCGATAGGTGCATCGAACCACACGTAGAAGACCTGTAGTGAGCACCTCACACTTAAAATGCATTTTATCTACACACATATCATTAACTCTCTATAATGTGTTCAAAAACCGCAAATTACGACCAGCATAAAGGTTAATTGTTTTGTTAGAACAAAATTTCTTATGAAAATGTTATTACTGCTTCATAATAACATCGAATTCGATTTTATTATGACATGCAAATTTCGACATAGGGAAAACCTGTGTCGCGGGTGCCATGGACACACACATAGACAAATTACACCCAAACTCACGAGAGAAATAAATGTAGGCAATAAAAATATTTCTCCCGGCCCGGGAATCGAACCTGGGACCTCTGCGTGGCAGATCGGCATAATAACCGTTCGGCCATGGAGGCCGTTAAATCTTTGAAAAATCAATTCAATTCAAGAAATCAATTCTAATATCAGCCGAGATTAAGTTTTATTCGAAATAAAATGTCGATAAGCAAACTTGAATATCTTGAATATGAAAAACTTGATATCGAACGAATATGACGGTTGGGGCCGACTCTAGTTTGTCTATGAATTAAATAAAAACTACGTTGCGTGAGAAAAGTTTTTATTCGCCGCCATTTCGCCAATCGTAACATGCGGTTCCTGAACACATCATAGAGAGCTTATAATGTGTGTATAGATAAAGCAGTGTATGTAACTGTACTTTATTAGGCATAAAACACTCGTGTGATGTTTCTATGAAACTCTCCTGTCGACACGTTTCATAAACCCATACTCGTATTTTAATGATTTCATTATGTAACAGTTACATAAAAAACTATTTTGCCGTTCCATATTGATGATTTTTCCAAAACTGTGGCCTTACCATGAACTCTTATTACAGTTCAGTATAGGTTCGTAACGACTAAAAAGCGGGTTGGTGACGTACACTTCATGAAGCGCTGTCTCACGATGATTCGTTTTAGATCCTAAACCGAATCGTAATAAGCGTTCATGGTAAGACCCCTGCTGAAAGTATTTTTTCCAACGACGTCTCAACTTAATCAACGAATAATATATACAGTGTTTTTTTTAAATAGGACAATATGGGGAAATCCGAAACAGTAGAAGATACAAGGATTTTGGACTTTTTTCGTGAAAACAATTAAGTAAATTAAATGAAATGAAGGCAGTAATTTTTTTGGTCAAGCGCGAGTTGTCCAAAAAACGAATAAAAATGAACAAAATTTTTTTAGTGCCAATCGACTCAGGACAGCCGAAGTTAGTCAAATTTCATACAAAATAAATAACATTGACTATGCCAAAGTGGTTTTCACCAAAAAAGACTTAAGGGTTCCTAATACAGTTTCCTTGTATATTCTATGGATTCAGATTTCACAACATTGTCCCATTAAAAAAAACACCCTGTGTAACACGAAAAGTGAACGTACGTAAGCAATAGGACGACACTATGGCTATCCTTACGCGCATTTACCGCACGACTTACAGTTGCATGTGGACCCACCTTGTTGTGGAAACCCGGCACGGGCACCGGCACCCCCCACTTGAGGTCTCTGGTGACGGCCCTGGCGCGCAGCCCCTCGCGCAGCCAGGCGCGCGTCACGCCTCGCGCCGGCGCCGACCAGCCGCCCTCCACGCCGCTGATCCACGACCGCAGCGCCGGCTCCAGCTACACCGACGGAACTCGGTCAAGTACGCTCGAACCATAGTAGAATAAGAACAGGTTTGGTATCTCCTGTTAGCGGCCCCATCTACCGACACCGGCCCTACAACGATTGCAGGCTCTTAAACAGTAATAGTCATAATTAAATACGTCATTCTGCCACTAGATGGCGTTGCTTTGTAAATAATATAGGTGGCGACTGGATTTCGTTCTTTATGACTATAAAATACTATCGATCGATGAATATAGTAACTATAATAATATTTATAATTTCACATAAAAAAATAATTGAATATCAATTCAATAAAAATTTATATACAGTGAATAGCGACATCTTTAACCGAGACTGGTAGCTGTAAAGATCTATATCTAGGTCTATAGGTGTCTAACGGGGTGACGAAATACTTTCATAGATTTCTCATAGGGCTACGGCTAAAAAGTCGGTCCAAAACCAAATACAAAGATACGACAACAAGCACATAGATAAATTCGTGAGGTCCGTTGCTTCGTTCCGTGGCTTAGTTGGTATAGCGTCTGGCACGGTGTGCTATAAGACGTCGGTTCGAAGGATTTTTTCTGAGTGTTCGATCTTTGTATTAATAATTAAACCGATGATCAATCGGTTAAGGCGAATCCAATCATCTGCGATCTAAATGTTTCATAATTAAGTCAAAACAGTCTCTGAACCCCTATTGATTCATAAGGCTTGTCCATTTTATATCGGTCTGCAAGAAAAGTAGTTTGGCAACAAGTAAGTATGTACAACAAGTCTACAATATTTGGCGATTGTCGCTACTCCTGTGGCATCTGAACGGCTTTTCTCACTGGCTAATATCAATCTAAATGAAAGTCTTAACCGACTGAAGGCAAAAAGTAATATAATAATAAAATAATAACGCACACACTCAACATGGCCCCGCACTAAGGAAACTCTGTGTCGAGGGTGCCATGGACACACACCAAATTACACCCAAACTAACGAGAGAAATAAATGTAGGCCTTACAAATATTTCTCCCGACCTGGGACTGTGAGGTCTCTCTCGGTCTCTCTGCGGGGCAGTCTGTCAAAATTTTTATAACTATTATTAAGATGAACACTTAGGAAAACAATTCTTCGTTCCGGCCGGATTCGAACTGACGTCTTCTAGCATACCGTGATAGACGCTATACCAACTAAGCCATGGAATGGACGACCGGACCTCACGAATTTTTCTCTTCGTGTTTGGTTTTTCAACGACATTTTAGCCGTAGTGCCATCTATGAGTAATCTATTAATATAATTATTAGTAAGTATAGATTCATTTAGGTATATTTATATATACTAATATATGTACTTATACCATATCGTTATTTATTCTTTGTTAAAAAACAAGTAAATTTTTGTTTGTCTATACACTTCAAATTTTGCCATTAGCTTTCCTATATCTCAAAGGTTGTCTGGATAAGGCCTTTGCCCACATTAGTTTTAATCTATCTATGTAATGTTTTTGTTCCTGTGTGTGTGCAATAAAGTGTACATCGAATGGTAATGTGCATCCCTAATTCATACTTAATTAAGGAAAAGCTTTTTAGTATTATTTTTATTTACCTCCCCTAACTCTATAAAAAGTTGTTCACTGGGCTTCAGTATCGGAGTATGCCCGCATACTTTACATCTGAAATAGAACATATAACTTATTATAAGGGTGAAATAACAATGAAGATTCCAAGACAGAAGAGTGAATATCAAGAAAGAAAAAAGAAAATCAAATTACAGAAGATCAAGAAGAAAAACTATAGGAGGAAAATGATTGAAGAAACATTATATAGAAGAGATATTGCAGAAGAAAAGCCATAGAAGAAAAATTAAAGAAGAATAATCATAGAAGATAAATTATAGATTAAAATGAAAAAAAAAAAAGAAAAATTACAGAAGACTGCAAGCGTATGAGCGGTGTCCAGGGTAATCGCGGCAGACGGAGTCCAGGGTACGTGTGTATGGTATACACATGATATTATTAATAAAAATGTACTACTGAATCAAATGTCAGAAATCCGCCCGTGTGTCAGCACAATTAATCTATAATATAATATAATAATTAATACGGCGTGTCGATCGGTTAGGGCAGGTAGTATTTAATTTAAAATTACAGTATTTGCTGGGCTGATAATTTCCGATGACTATATAACTACAACTTAATGTTAAATGTAATGTGTACTTGTACTAGACGACGAGTGGCAGTGTACGATAAAACCTAAACTGGTTTTTGGGACACCGTTCAATTATTATACCCATGTAAATTCTGTTATGTTTATAATAAATAAATAAATTAAATTTAAAAAATCTACATTTTTGAATATGAACTAATTAATTTAATTTAAATGAATTGATACCCCATGCTTTTAGTTATTACCTAAACCTTTATACCATAGAGCCAATCGAGTTACTTACCTTGGTTGTAAAAGTTCTGTAGCGTTGATAAGTTTTCCACATTTGTCGCATTGGTCGCCGCGAGCTCCCTCGTAACCGCAGCCGGGGTGCGGGCATATGCCTTCCACGAACCTGAATTTTTAAAATTATTTTCAGATTTCAGAACACTTTGATATTTTAACCGAATCATTCGATTGGACGTCATTCTCGAATCGAAGGGCGCTTTCCGAGCTGTTCAGAACATTCGAGTTAAACATTCGGTTCGGATTTCTTATACTAAAATATAGGAATACAGTAGCTTTTTAGAGCATTCTGTCAGAATTTTTATACAGGTGCACTGTGGACCAACTTTACGCAGCGGGCTTACAACTCCTTGCTTGTACTGTACAATAACATCTTTAGGGTTCTGTTGAGGCTTCCCCGCTTTTGCAGTGCATCTGGCATGTTTGCGGACGCATGCGTGGATGATTTTTACGCAATCATGCGCAAAAAAAGTGCGTCACAGATGTTGCGACTGCGTGGGAGCACCAATAGTATCCTAAAGATGATAGAAGTAAGAATGGACTCGCCTGTCTTTCGGCGGTTTACCGAGTTACATGTAATATGTAAGTAATAATAATAATAATGTATAATAATAATGTATAATAATAATGTAATTGCACCTATTTGATAATTGTTTTGTCCTCTTTGTCTCTACTAACTTAGCACATAAGATTATTGTTACTAACAAATATGGACTAAGTTGTCTGAAAAATAAATGAATTTGAATTTGAATTAGTCTTGCATTGAAATAAATTAATAAAATTGAACAAAATTCAGACTTTATTCAAAATAATAAGAGATTTCCATATAACATTCTTGCTTTGTAAACAATAGTACGTTCGGTAACTTTCATTCGATGACTGGGTTCTGAACAACGTTTGTAGCCTTTGCTGGTCGAGAAGTTCGAGTAATCGTATGGGTGTGACGTCATTCGGTTCGGTTTCGAATACGACAGTTGACATTCAATTTGGGTGTTATAAAAATGAAAAGAAATCGTACGATATCAAATTGAATCGGTCGACAACCGAGTTATCGTTAGGTTCTGAATCGACCCCCTGGCCCTGTACTCTCGTTCTTCGTCCGACAATCTGTTCAAAACAATGCTTATGCTTACAGACGGTTTAGAGCCCCTTAGTTTGCGGAGAGATGTTGGCTCTCTATGTGTGTTCTACCGTCTGTATAACGGGGAGTGCTCAGACGAACTCTTTGAGTTGGTGCCTCCGTCACTCTTTTACCACTGCACGACCCGCCGAAGGAGAAGACTCCATCCCCACTTCCTCGATGCTTGGCACGTCACGACCACTCGAGCATCTCGTTCGTTCCTTCCCAGAACCAGTAAGATGTGGAATGGCCTTCCTCCTGAAGTGTTCCCCTTGCGTTATAACATGGAGTTCTTCAAAACACGTGTAAACAAGGTTCTCCGGAGTCGGCAACGCATGGGTGATGCCTCTGGTATTGCTCGTGTCCATGGGCGACAATGACTACCTCCCATCAAGTGGCTTGTCTGCTCGTTTGCCTACTAGTTAACATAAAAAAAAAAAAAAAAATCACTGTCAAATAAGTAATACACGACCATGTTAAAAAGCAATGTCAAGTATGAAGCTTCATTCGCATCATGGGTCCTTTAAATTTGGTCGGGTATTACTTATTTGACAATAATTGTTTCGGACGAAGAACGGAACCAGCAGGTTGCTTCAGAACCTTACGATAACTCCGTTATCGATCGATTCTGTTTGATATCGTACGATTTCTTTTCATTTTTATTCTTAACACCCGAATCGAACGATAAACTGTCGTATTCGAAGGCGAACCGAAATGACGTCACTCCCGTACGATTACTCGAACTTCTTGACACAGTTATCGAATGACAGTTACCCAACGTACTATTCAATACAAAGCATTCATATATTTTAGGCCTTAAAACTCTTAAAAATGTAAACAAAAGGATTAAAATTTTTCTTATCATCTAGTTCACCGACTAACTCCGTTAACGCCTTGTTAACGCTGAATGTTCTGAATAACTCGGAAAGCGCCCTTCGATTCGAGAACTACATCCAATCGTACGAGACGATTAAAATATCGAAGAGTTCTAATTCGGGGTCCAAGTCCGCCTCGGCCTTATGTAACAATTCTTATAAACTTGCCAAGTTCAAGTTACTGTAGTAATCTCACCTGTCGGCAAGGAACCTGTCGCATTTTTCACACAGCAGCTGGTCTACCGATTGCGACGTCACGAAACCGTTGTCTTTTAACTTCAGGAATAATCTTTGTGCGATTCTGAAATCAAATCACGTATTTATGTTAGATATGGATGGAACATGCACACCCTTGTTTCAGAGCCTTGGTCTGTCGCCACTACCATCATTATTATATCGCACTGCTATTACAATAGTGTTGTAACTCAAAATATGTGAAATTCAAGATTATACTGAACATAAAATTTGATACTCTACAAGTCAATAAAACCGACGTTAAAATATTGTAAAATATAAAAGAAATGTACGGACAACGGCACATCAGACTACACATTTTTGTTCGAAAATCGCCTCCATTGCAACGGAACAAGATACATCAATGTGTAGCTTGATGTGCTGGCGTGTGTACTTAACTCAAAATGAGACTAATTTTGTGAGCTTGCTCTAGACAAAAACAGTCGTTATTGTACAGAGTACTAAAAAAACCGACCTCAAAAGTACATGGAATTACATCTATTTGCCAAGTTTTATTGAAATATCCCCTAGTTCGCCACTATACAGGACTTGACACTGGAGATAATAAAAATCGGTTCTCACTACTCAAAGTATATGAGAGAGAAAAACGCCTTGAATTGGAGAATAGCAAAACCAACCATTAAAATAATTGCTCCTTAAGTAAAATTTAGGCGCTATTTATAAAAATGAATGTTCATGCGTGATCAGCCACTCTTAGAGGTGGATGATTTTCTTCAAAACGAAATGGGACCACTATGGAGGTGCCCTCTTTCCAACAAAAAAAGAATCATGAAAATCGGTTCACAAATACCGGAGTTATCGCGTAACATACATACAAAAAAAAATACAGATGAATTGAGAACCTCCTCCTTTTTTGAAGTCGGTTAAAAACAGTCGTTATTCACAAATATGAGACTATTTCTTGCCTTTTATTTTTCTATAATTATTTTACATTAAATAAGTTGGCTAGTAGAAAACTTTACCTATACATAAATTTTAATAATCTTTCACGGGAAGTGTGTAATTCGTTTTTCATCGCTTCTGAAAAAATACACTTTTTGAGTTAATACACTATTGTAATAACAGTGCGATATACGAAAGAAGAATGGCGACATCCCGTGTATTTTGTTTCTCAGTGTTTTGACGACGTGCATTAAACATACCTATCAATACTTGTGAGTCAATATCAAAACATCAAAAAAGTTAATTGGGTACAGTCTGTAGAAGCTGGGGTTGAAACTTGATATAGGTTATGTATGTAACATTGCCCTGTCACTTCACTTCAGATGTTTGTTCGTAGCTGCAGAAAACTACAACTTTTCAATTTGTTCCCAAAAATAACAAAAAACTCGGCCATATTTAATACAACATTAACATGTTGTGTCGCAATGACAGTGAATAAAAATTAAATCTGCCCAAATGGCAGAAATCTGTCACAAATAGTCACACTGTTCTTAATCTCAAAGTGACATTTACATTGGCAAGAGGCCTCTTGTCAAAAAGTTCCTTTGCTAACTTTCGTATCTCTCATTTAAATATTGCCTAAAAATTTTCGTCACATTGTATTTTATTTTTTAGTTTATGTCATTATTGTTTAATTGATTATTTGATTAGGTATTTTATAGATTTAATGTTTTATGTGTGTACTATAAAATAACCAGTACTTTAGGTAGGTAAACATTCAATTATACTTAAAATGAAACGAACGTACAAGAATGTTACCTAATCTATGGTCGCACTGAATCAATTGCGTTGTGTTCTTGCATCTATTCTAAAATACATTGTTTTTCAATTTCTTTATTCCCGACATCTAAAAATATACAAAAATATATTAATAACTAGGCATAAACTAAAACGTAATAATTTAATCCTATGTGTAACAATCGCGAAAACCTAAGAACTTGATATATTCACATTTATGTTTAGGTACCGTATTGGTGAGAGTATTATGGATTGTGTGTGTTACTTACTGTGTCTGTTGCGGTGTGCTGGTCCGTCCAAAGTAGTCAAAGCCAATGTTGAACCAGCGGTAAACCGAGTTGTGGATCGCGAAATATTTGTCGCAAATCTCCTTTGGTGATATGCCTTCTTCTAACGCCTGTGGAGGTCAAACATTGACATCAGAAGTATGACTTTAACCGATTTCGGTAAAAGACGTTAAAGAACAATGGCGAAATCATTGTTAAAAGAATTCCTTAGCGTCTTTCGTCACAATTACAACATTGAATAAAATAAATTCATTACATTTTTCAGGTTATACTTAAAGCCCGTCTAATTCTGGAAATAAAATCACATTTAAAACAAACTCAAATGACTAATTTGGCTAAATAAACGTCACTGTTGCCGGTTACATAACCGGACTGATATCTACAACTGACATTTCCATAACGTTGAGCGACATCTAACCGCCAAAAAAAGATTTTCAGTACCTGTGCAGGCACTCACAAGCGCTCGCACGCACTCGCGAGTGGATAATACTATTTATAATGATTATTGTGATATTAATTTATTAAATGTAAATTATATCGACAATTCGAAATCCAATAAAAACTTATTTAACGAAAGAAACTCTTCTCTTCTTACGTGGCACAATTAACAGTTATCATAATAATGGTATGGTGGTAACGTACGTTCGTAATAAATTAATTTAAATAGTTTAAACGTCAACGTGTTGTCCTTAGCGAATGGCTCGCTGACAGGCCTTGTTGTCGTTCCGTTAATGTGACCGTCAATATGCGGGGCGCGGTGCGGTATCTAAAGCTAGGGAAGGGTGGAGCGTGACCATTCTTGTTACTTTTTTATTCTCTGCTTTAGTAAAAGTTCAGTTATTTGCTGCTTTTTTTACATGGCACCATTAGAATTACGTTAAAATCCAACTTCGACTTCCTTGGTCAGTAGTTTTGTCGTACGATGCAGTAAAACCATTTCCGGAAATCCGGAACTCGAAAAAGTAACTAATTAATATAAATAATAAGTTTAGAATGTAAGGTTTTCACGTTACATGGTCCTTGAAAATTGGATTACCTGAAAAGAACACGTAATAAACTCGACGAGTTAGCCCTTTTTAAATGTTAATTAACTCACTTTAGTTTCTGTAGCAGTGCCGTACTCGTCTGTTCCGCAAATGTATAACGTATTGTAGTCACATATTCGACAATATCTGAAATAAATTAATAATAATAAT
This sequence comes from Hyposmocoma kahamanoa, assembly GCF_003589595.1. Classification (NCBI taxonomy): domain Eukaryota; kingdom Metazoa; phylum Arthropoda; class Insecta; order Lepidoptera; family Cosmopterigidae; genus Hyposmocoma; species Hyposmocoma kahamanoa. The sequence continues at coordinate 1,848,100 of NW_020653732.1, read as the reverse complement.
AGTTAGTTTATCCATAACATGGTCCCAATGCTGGGTATTGGCTTCCTCTCACGCGTGGGAGCATCATGTACAGCAATAAATTGCATTTCTAAATTGCTTTTCATCACACTTCCTCGTAAATAGTGTCATAACATGTAAACACAGTCGACTGTAATGTTCCAAATTATACTCACGGGCCTTGCATTATATTACCGTCATAAGGCGGTAACAGATTTTTAATTTTATTTACACTCTTACACGACAAGATCAATGAAAGGTTCTTTATACTGAAAAAACCTGAAAGTATTTCGCATAAGCTTCAAGAATAGAGAGAAAAGTAAACATTTGCTATTTAACTATACTTTACAAAATGAATTCAAATTCTGCACTGTTTTTACAATTTGGAAATTATTTATGTTATATCTAATTACCTTCTCTTCTCTCGTCTTTACCTTTTACAACATTTTAGTTCGAGTTGTATTATCTAAGGAAGAACTGCTCGCAATTTATTAAAAAAAAATCCGCCATTTCCAAAATCCATAAATGTTGTGTTGTAAAGCGACATTTATTCACACAAGAAATAAATTATCGTTGTATCTATTTCCTCGCAAATGTGATGAATGAAAAACAATGCATGTAGCACGGGCGGTAAAAATTACAAATGACTCGAGCCATTAAAGCCCTCAGCTTTCGGCTTCGGGCTTCTAACAAACACTCGTTAACTATTTCTTATTTACCTCCTTATTATACAATGTACTATTGCAGATGTGTGCAGGTTTCCTCACTACGTTTTCCTTAATCGAAAAGCTCATGGCAAATTCAATCTTCGCACATTAATTCCGATAAAGTCAGAGGTGCCTTTCTGCGTGCAGGCGATAGGTCCAACCATTAAGATATTAATTTTTTTTGTGAAAATACTACACTAGTTAGGTTGTTGTTATTATGTACGGACAACGGCACATCAGACTAAACATTTTTGTTCGAAAATCGCCTCCACTGCAACGGAACAAGATACGTCAATGTGTAGCTTAATGTGCTGGCGTGTGTACAAAGATCGAAAGTAGCAGAAGTGCTCCTTGTGAAAGAGTTCGTCCAGGGATGCACTGCCAGCTTACCTATTTCTGCCGCCGGTTTTGAAGGGTAAATGTGCTGTTGAAATTCAATTCAATCAGGCACATGGGACTTGTCAACTTATGTCAAAGTGCCCCTCAGATCTTTGCGATTTAACTCTGAATGGCGCTGTAACTGTTATGGACAGGCGTGGCGCTTACCATCAGGCACGACTTGTTCGTTCCGTTACTTGTTGGAAATGATGGTAACATTGTGAACGTATAATTGATGCATCGAGTAAAGAACCAGAAACAGAGACGAAATGTGATTTAATTAGTTTGAAAACTATTCTGTCGAATTATTACGGTGACAACTGTGCTCCGAATGGCCAGCCCGATCTCGAAACAATTGACGGGTGTTGTCAATTGTTTCACTGCAAATCGACCAGTTTAACTCCAGCTTTGCTATAATGGACGAAAATTATAAAATTACATATTTAATTACCGGTGAAATGTGATTCCTTTTGTTTTGTAATTAGATGTTTTGCTGTTTTTCCCACACCACCGAATGGAATAGTCCCTCATAGTTAGAGATATTACCTTTATTACAATAAATACAGAATATTTTTGGAATATACGGAGACGGTACACACAGGTCAGTTGTTGGCGCTGTACTATTTCAGCTTTCTAATTTGTGATTTCAGCGCAAACGAGAGTTGATATTTAAAAGTAATATAAGGTCCATTTGCCTGGTGAGTTGCCAGGGATAGATGACCCTTATTTCGTCGTAATGTTAATTCACAATTCAGTGATTTTTGGCATGATTTTATCTTCTTTGATAATCTATCGATAAAACTATCGACAACAACTACATAACTATTTAAAATTTTATGAAAAATGGCAACCCTAGAAATATCATTTTACTCCGTCTTTAAAAAAGATAAACCATACTTAATTCAAAATGAGACAAACTCGGTTAATAATTGACTAAAGGCGGTTAGAAATTGAACAAAATAGCTACCACGTTATTGTACTTCCATGGACGAGCTCTTTCACAAGGAACTCAACTGCTAATAAATGAACCTGAATACTGACCTGGCAAATATGTCAGCCGAAAGAACACACCCAATGATGTTACCTAGATGCGGCACGTTGTTGACGTAGGGCAACGCAGAGGTTATTAACACATTCTTCCGATCCTTTATTGGTAACCTGACAGCATCATCAAAATAATTATACTACTTCAATAGATAGGTGATAGCTACGTGTGGATTTTTTGGTCAAACAACTACAACATACATAAGAGCTATGTGTGGTCTAAAATCCACAGAAAGATGCAAACAAATGTTTATTTCGCTTCCCATATTAACTCTGCCTTCTTTATATATTTCCGAAACATGTTCAAATTCAAAGTAATTTATTGGCTTTGAATAGGGTACGGTACATTATAAATGTTGATGGTAAAACTTAATTAGAATTTAATCCTATTCACCCTTAAACAAAAGCATGCAAAATAATAATAAACAATGCATTACCAAATTAAATTAATTAATACAGGATAAGTCATATTGGTGGATGTCATAATTTAATTAGATTAGATAAATAAATAATTGTAAAGAAATGTATGCATCAATCAATTAGTCTATATATATCATAAAATCGTGAACTGAGTAGAACAAATGTAAAATCCATTTACGCAATTCTTTTTTAAAACTGATTAATGGAAGAGGCTTAAAGCGATCTGGTATATATAAATTTTTTTCCACACAAAGCGTAAGAATTACTTTGGAAGCGTCTTGTCTTTGGTATTGTGAGACCAACCTCGAGAATATACAAGCACGTTATGTATATTTGTAACAATGAACATACATCAATTTATAAAGTTATTCAATGTCAGAGCAAGGCCTATGCGATCATTGTACTTCAACCTATTGTTAACAGGTAGTTACAAAACAGCTTTGTTAAGAAAGAGTATGGTTGGGATGGCACCAAAAATATATAATAAACTACCGAAAAACATGACGTCATAACCATTAGCATTAGTCAAAAAGAAACTGACATCGCCATTGATTGGTAAATGTTATTGTTTAACTGCCTCAGTGGCCGAACGGTTGCCATACCGGCCTGCCACGCAGAGGTCCCAGGTTCGATTCCCGGGCCGGGAGAAATATTTGTATGGCCTACATTTATTTCTTTCGTGAGTTTGGGTGTAATTTGTGGTTGTCTATGTGTGTATCCATGGCACCCGCGATACAGGGTTTCCCTATTGCGGGGCTATGTTGAGTGTGAGCGTTATTATTATTATTATATTATTAATGATTATCTACATTATTGTCTACACCTAGCGTGGGATAAGGACAGGAAGAAGAAGAATAATTATCTACATGACAACTTATAATTATTCAATTCAATCATATTTTATATCATGTTTTTAATATTTTTCCATCTGACATTAATTGTATTTTTTTATAGAAATTTATTAATTTGCCGATTGTTGGCAAAATATGCTTTTACTGTACAATATTTACAAGAAATGAATGATATTCTATTCTGACAGTTACCAGGTCTCAAACTAGAGAATTCTCTGCACTATTAGTGCTGTAGTGTTACCGTTTATAGTTAGATTTTCAAAGTTAGGACGTTAATAGTTTTTGAGATATTAATTTTTAAAAATTCGAAAAAACAACCCCAATTTTCGCACGAAATACACGAACAGTGGGGTAAATAATGTGGGAATGCGGGGTAGGGGAGTGTATTACGAAGTTTCAAATATAGAACATGAATAGTTTTCGACATATTACAAAAATACTTCAAAATCTTTCTGTCTTTTTGAGGACGTAGTAAAATAACAGTTCATTGCGTAAAAGTGTTGCCCGCTTGAGAGAAGCTAGTGAATGCAGTTGATAAATATTCTATCAACTATCGACTGAACATTGGTCACGTTTATGAAATAAATAGCCGAACTCGATTCTCGAACCATTATCCCTGCAATTACCGAGCTCAAGTTCATTTGAACGGTCAATTTTTATAAGTTCATACATACATACAGTGTATTTGTTAAAGTTTTTCATTTTAATTCAATGTAGATAATCAATTCCGGCAATTCTTGTTAAATTGTATATGAATAAAATTTTTTCTTGATATTAGTAGGCCAACTGTCAAAATAAGAATAAAGAAGGCAATAACGCAATTAGTAATCATTAGAATGTCGTACCATTCACAATTCAGTCATTTTTAGCAAGATTTTATCTTCTTTGACAATCTATCGATAAAACTATCGACAACAACTACGTAACTATTTATACATTTATGAAAGCTGGCAACCCTACAAATGTCATTTTACTCCGTCTTTAAAAAAGAAACACCACAGTTTCGTTTATTTTTGCGACATAAATTTTTTTTCGGACATTTTCGAAGAAGGTCGAAAACAAAGCGTACACATTAAATATAATTGTCTTAAATGTCAAATGTTGAATTATTAATTGATTAAAGCTTTTTAATTAATATTAATTATTGTGACATATTTTACAAAATAACGCAAAATAATATATATTAAAATGTTTTTTTTTTTGAGAAAATTTTTATTATTAGGCGTTTTTTTTATAATTTAGCCGCGACAAACAAACGCCCTGCGTTCATAACGTACAAAACCTGTTGTCTATCATTTATTTTCAAATATTTCAATAATTTCATTATCGAAGCTACGAATTTCCTAAAATATTAATTTTACGAAATTCGTAGCTTTGAAATTAGACTACTAAACTATGTAGTCTATTAGCCATATTAATTTCAACACTCAAGTCAAGTGGTGTAATGTACAATTGAGCCGACAAACATAAATTACTTCCAATTTATGAGAGAAATAAATGTAGGCCAAACACAAATATTTCTTTCGGCCCGGAATCGAACCCGGGACCTCTGCGTGACAGTCCAGAATGATAATCGTTGGGCCATAGCGGCAGTAAAAAAGTACTTACACTATTTTCTGTGGCTCCAGCAGAGGCTGCAACTCGTCAATACCGTGTAACCAACCGTGTTCTGCCGCTTCTAACTCCTCGGCGGTTATGACGGCTTCCATAGCATCTTCTGGGGACCTGGAACAAGTATATTTTACTTTACTAGTGTTGGGTTTTGGAAAAAAAATTCAGGAAAATAAATATTTTTCCGGATATTTTTCCAGCTGTCAATAGTTGCAGTTGCTGAACGAAACGATGGAGCCATTAAAGAGGAGTTTTTTTCGCTGTAGTGAAATAATTTAAAATGTCGTTTTTCTCCAAGTGACTTTTGGCTATACAAGTTTATTTTATAATTCACGCTAACTAAAAACATAAAAACTTCAAAATATATTTCTAAACGTAGAACATAATGAGTTTTCGAAATTATATTTTTCCAATTTTTTTAATCTTTCCAATTTTTCGGGAATGTTTCCGGAAAAATTGTATATATATAATTTAATAATACCTAAGGTTTTTCATAGATGGCGCTACGGCTAAAGTCGTTGAAAGAAACAAATACAAAGACACGACAACAAGCACATAGAAAAATTCGTGAGGTCCGCTGGTTCGTTCCGTGGCGTAGTTAATAGCGTCTGACACGGTATGCTAGAAGACGTCGGTTCGAATCCGGTCGGTTCGAAAGAGTTATTTCTGAGTGTGCGATCTTTGTATTAATAATTATAACAAACTAGTGGAGTAATTTCACAAAAAAATTATTGAATATCAATTCAATAAAAACTTAGTCATGGAAAAGTTATTGTTCATGATGTTAGTAATCTAGGTAAAAGGGTTACAAGTAAAAAAAATGCAAACTTTGGCTACTTTCGAGGCAGTGTTCGGCTAGTAGTTGGATGTAGGTTCATCTATCCATCGTATATACTCGTATACGTGGTTTCAACCAATATTTTTCATTTTGTATTGACTTACAAATAAATGGACGACGCGTCTAATACAAAAACCACGAAAAAAATGTCCCAAGTCAACCTATTTAAACGTAGTGACATGTAAAGGAATATGAAAAAGCTAAAACGTTGAATTTAAATTGTAATGTCATCGCAGTACTGTCTAATTTTGATTGCTTCGCTGTCAGTCGAACAAACGTAAACGTAACGTACGTCTGTATACGATTTTAACGCCCTATAAGTTCGGACACTTTTTAACGCGGACCCGACGTCCATGTAATTGTAAGTCAATGTCACTTTGTTTTTTTTTTGTGTACTGTTCATCCCTTTCCAAACTTCAAATCGTATTGTTCCAAATTGCTATGTTGTTATATTGAATGACATAGGTCAATATGTTTATAGGTTTAAGTTGTAAATGTTATTTGTGAATTATTTAGTATTAATGGCTGTTTTGTTTTTGTGGAGCTGGTCGAGATGCGTCACAACTCTTATTTAAAATGTAGCGTGTTTCTTCAAAAGGATGGGGTCTGAAAAACAGCTTAAGCTGAGACTCTTACCTTTTTATCTACTACACACGATGTTATTTAAGGATAAAGCGTTCAAATCAGCCGCTGTTAGACGCGCTGCAGCAGCGCTGCGGCCACGCGGCACTCACGGTTAGTGAGATGTACATGTTAATTTTTCAAATTAACTACGATGGACGAAAATCGAGTTGAAGAATTTATAGAGAATGCAAAACAACATCTTGCAATATGGGATATCAGTTACGCCAGTTATTCTAATCGACTGGGGAAAAAAATGGGAAAATGTATGTCTGAAATTTATTGACAATTTTGAAACTAAAACTACAAATGAAAAAAACATAGCAGGTGAGTCATTTTTAATACCTATATGTGAAGTGTACCCCAAGAACTAGGTGAAAGCATGGACCAATAACCCAAGAGGACTGCTAATCTCCATATTAAAAATCGTAGCTCTGAAAAAGGTCAAAATTCCGTCTTATTTCTAGATGGCGCTGATCGATAGCCTGGAATTAGTTTATATTTACGTAAATGGCCATGGATATCGATTAACTCCTCTTTTATAGGAAATATAGTAGATATTCTATTTTTCTTGTAATGTTTTTCAAATATTTAGTAATAAACTAAAATTATTCTCTGAACTTCGATATTTATGCGTATCAATAGATGGCATTGTTCGTTGTTAACTAATTAATAACGTAACGCTTGCGAATATAGTTAGATGGCGCAAATCCTAAACAAAATAAAAGAATACTTGGAAGTATCTATAAAAATCTGAGCAATATAGTATAACCTAAAGGAAGTCTAAATTGTCATCCGTTTGCGGTGGCGCACAGTGGGCCCAAATTGATAATTCTTGGACATAGGAATAACTTGTGGAGTATCGAGCTAATTTTTTTATGTGATAGACAATAACACTCCTAACAACTTTTATTCTTGTATGATTTCTTGAAAAGTTGATAGTTTCAGAGAAAAAAAATAAATTTTTTTTTTGTGGAGTAATATACATTTTGTTCTTTATCTCAAAATATACGAAAATGTAGTGTGCGTGGGTTACTTACAGTATAGTTCCAATCATTTTCTATGTAGAAAAAAATAATCCGTCTGCATGTACTTGCGGCTTTGTAAGTAGAGGTGCGGCAAAATTGCTAACTCTTTTATGTACTTTTTTAACAAAATACATGAGCTTCGACTAAAGAAAATTTAATTTTAGTGCTAAATTGCACAGAGCGTTATAACAATAACACGAAAGTTAAGTAGAAACTAGTATATTGTGTTTTATTTTTTAATAAATAACAAATCTAACATTTTGACATCTTTTTACTCGTAAAGCCGCAAGTACCTGCTGATGGATTGTTTTTTTCTTGATAGAGAATGATTGGACTTATACTGTAAATAAAGCACACATTACATTTTTCTACAATTCGAGATAAAAAAATAAAATGTTTATTTCTCCAAACAAAAAAAAAACTAAAATTTTTTTTCTGAAACAATCAGCTTTCCAAGAAATTACATAACAATAAAAGTTATCAGGAATGTTATTATGTATCATGTGAAAAAAATCAGCTCTGTATTCCTAAAATTGTATCATGATTAAATAATTATTTAGCCTAAAATTTATACTTTTTATTTCCGTTATTTTTAATTACCTTCAGATTAATTTATACTGGGTTGTTGGACTTTATGCACTGTTTGTAATGGATGACATATTACACACAGATTACACGAAGCTCATGTATTTTGTTAAAAAAGTACATAAAAGAGTTAGCAATTTTGCCGCACCTTTATTTACAAAGCCGCAAGTACATGCACACGGATTATTTTTTTCTACATAGAAAATGATGGGAACTATACTGTGAGTAACCCACGCACATTAGATTTTCGTATATTTTGAGATAAAAAATAAAATGTATATTGGTCTTAAACTTTGTTTGTTAAAAAAGTACATAAAAGAGTTAGCAATTTTGCCGCACCTTTATCTACAAAGCCACAAGTACATGCAGACGGATTATTTTTTTCTACATAGAAAATGATGGGAACTATACTGTAAGTAACCCACGCACATTAGATTTTCGTATATTTTGAGATACAAAATAAAATGTATATTTGTCCATACAAAATTTTTTTTTTCTCTGAATCTATCAACTTTTCAAGAAATCATACAAGAATAAAAGTTGTTAGGAATGTTATACTCCACAAGTTATTCCTATGTCCAAGAATTATCAATTTGGGCCCACTGTGTGGCGTTCCGATATGACCCTTTGGGACCAATGCAATATCTGCGATATCATACTTCTTGGAATTACAAATAAAATTAAAAAATATCATTTCGCACGTTCGGTGTTCTCAGCCTAAAATCACCGTAGCCATTGTTTTTTCTCGCTTCTTACACCCAGTAACATTGAAATATGAATAATTTTAAGCTAAACTATCAATATGTCTAAATGGCATTAGAATAGACAAAGTAGTGTTCTAGTTATTATTTAGAGGATGGAAACGTTGTGAGTTGCGATTGTTTTTTTTTACAATGTATTTGTATACGACTCCAGGTGCATATCCATTTTGAGGTAAAATATAGCGCCATCTAGTTGACGTGTTTGTTATCACTAGAAGCAGATTTGATAGAATCAATGTGTCAATGTAAAATAACGTTACAAAATAGCTATTTGGTAATCGTCGCGACATGTAGTGTACCAATAGGTACTAAATACCCGGCTACGCTATCTTGTATGACGATTAGCAGTCCTCTTGAGTTATTGGTCCATGGTGAAAGTAACGTTTCTTTGTTAGAATCCGTCGTGTAACCGAGTGGAAAGATAAATAATCTCAGTATAGAGTACTAAAAAAACCGACCTCAAAAGTACGTGGAATTACGTCTATTTGCTAAGTTTTATTGAAATATCCCCTAGTTCGCCATTATACAGGACTTGACACAGGAGATAAAACAAATCGGTTCTCACTCAAAGTATATTGAGAGAAAAACGCCTTGAATTGGAGAAATAGCAAAATCAACCATTAAAGTACTTGCTCCTAAATTAATGTTAGGTGCTATTTATGAAAATGAATCTTCATGCGTGAACAGCCACCTTCGAGGTGGATGATTTTCTTCAAAATGAAATGGGACCACTATGGAAGTACCCACCTTCCAACAAAAAAAGAATCATGAAAATCGGTTCACAAATACCGGAGTTATGGCGTAACATACATACAAAAAAAAAACAACAAGAACCTCCTCCTTTTTTGAAGTCGGTTAAATATCACTAAAAATTTGGTCGCAATTCGGCAGCGCGACTGTCGCGCGGCCGCCGCGCAGTTGCAGCGGCTAATTTGAATGCGCCCTAAACTAGTAAGTTACTGTACTCATTGTAAATAAATAAAGTTCTTTATTATTATTATTATCAAAAAACCCAACTTTACGTGTTTTTCGCGTTTCCTTGTAAAGTTGGCTTTTTTAATTATACCCCTTTTCACTAGTCACAGATAATATTCCCGCGAGGAGGTTAGTATTTTACAAGCAACCCTGTGCAACGCGAGAAACATCACTAGTAAGCTGTTGAAGAAATGATACATACGCAACAGGCGTGGCGAGACTCGGAATCTGCGGTAATCCGAGGGCCGACGCCGCCCCAAAAGGCCCGTTCGGTGTACCGCCCCATTGTTTAACTGCTTCCTTAAAAGAATAAAACAAGAACAATAAAACAAGCTGCGTGAAAATTAACTTGTAACAAAGCTACTTTATGTATTAGACGGTCTTAAGCCAGAATTTTTGCTTTTAGTTCAATAAAAATCCGCTAGATGGCATTGACCCATTTGGCATTAATTCTGAGTCGCGGGGTTAAAATTTTCAAGAGAGCTCAGTATGGTTAACCAGGAGTTAAGCCCCTTCTTAGGAACTGCTTCCCGGACATTCTGATATTGACGTACGCTCAAATAGGGTGAAAATCATCGTCTTGCGGAACGGTTTCCAGGAGTCAAGTCCTTTCTTGGGAACAACTGCCCGGACTTTCCGCACATAGGGTGGAATTGAGATTGACGGAAATAACTTTTTTTCTAGCAAAAACTTGGAGTTTTGACTTGGCAGGAGCTGCGTAACATTTTTTTAAAATAATAACGCACACACTCAATATAACGTTTTTCTCTCTCAATATACTTTGAGTGGTGAGAACCGACTTTTATTATCTCCTGTGTCAAGTTCCGTATAGTGGCGAACTAGGGGATGACTCCGGGCTTGCGCACTTTCCGGTAACCGATTTTAATAAAACTTAGCAAATAGATGTAATTCCACGTACTTTTGAGGTCGGTTTTTTAGTACTCTGTACTGACATTATGTTTTGTACCGGCTTTACTAACGTTTATTTTTACGCCTCGCTACTGTAGACATATTTATTTTGATTGACTATCATGTTTTTACTACATTACATACATTCCACAGTTGAAATAACTATTCGTCATATATTTAATTATACAAAAAATCGAACCTGAAACGCTTTAGCGAAAGCCAGCTGGTCAAACCACCGCGCAATATGGGCACAGCCCGCCATGTACTGCGCTTTGAGATCATCGTTGTAGTACACCGGATATAGGGTACTCCAGATTGATATGTCTGCAGCGGAAATTTTGTCCTGGAATGAGAAATTAATAATAAATAATAATATATTTTTCGTTTAAGTTTTACCATATTTTCAGTTTCATAATTATTTGTTATCTTTTTAGGCTATACTTAATAGACAATTGTCAATAAATAGATACTATTAACTATTGAACTTTTTTGAATAGTTAAGTTTGAATTTCCCATCTACAGAGTATTGTTGATAAATTATTACCATAAAGTTAATAGCAACTTTTAAATGGTATTTTAATATTTTAATAACGTCATTGACTTAGCGAAAATAGTAGAACAAATTTTAAATAGTGCCAAATTTGACTTTAACGCATTAATCATAGAAAACGTACGAATACAAGATACGTTACAATTATGTTATCAAATTACAAACTCACTTTACTCATTTCAATGATAATAACTAGACTTCCGGGGCCGTTTAACGTACATTCAATCAATTTAGTCATTTATCAACTTAATTACAACGTAAGAGGTACACAGCCTCAACTAGCTTGTATCTTTACCAATAAACCTTTTACAACTTAACTTATCTATATAACTTTTTATCTATATAAATTTAACTGCCTCCGTGGCCGAACGGTTACCATGCCGGACTGCCACGCAGAGGTCCCAGGTTCGATTCCCGGGCCGGGAGAAATAGTTGTATGGCCTACAATTATTTCTCTCGTGAGTTTGGGTGTAATTTGTGGTTGTCTATGTGTGTGTCCATGGCACCCGCGACACAGGGTTTCCCTAGTGCGGGGCTATGTTGAGTGTGTGCGTCAGTGTGTGCGTCATTTAAACAATTAGGCGTCAATACCATAGCGTAGTATTGGCCCCTAGATCGTTTTGGTCCTTCGAGCCGGACATAGTTGGCACGCGTGTTAGGCTAATTAACCACTTCTACTGTATTTTCTGTTCTATGATCTTACCCCAAGTATGTACTGATGCTGAGCCAACATTTTGTCCACAGTCTGTAATAGCACCATCAACACTTGTTTCACGTCAGATGGGACGGTCTTAGTGGACACAATGGCCCCCACTGCGGGGTGCAAACGGGTTGCTTCCCACTCCTGCATCTGTTGGCTGAAAAAGAGATACCATGACAATTCGGCAGCAGTAGACCTTCTTATGAAAGAGTTCCTCCAGGGAAGTACTGCCACCTTACCTCCTTCTGCAGCTAAGCGGTGATGAGATCATTACAGTTCCGGTTTTGAAGAGTGCTGGTGAAATTACGCCACACGGGACTTGTCAACTTATGTTTCAGGGTGACGGGCGGACTGACAGTGCCCCTCAGATCTTTGCGATTTAAAGCTCTGAGTGCCTTGCAACTGTTATGAACAGGCATGTCGCTAACCACCAGGCGCACGACTTGTTCGTCCCGTCCCTGGGTATCTTAAAAATAAAGTATCGCCAAGGAGCTAACCACTTTCCACCAGCTGTACCTGACTTGGAGTCGGTCTGTAAAATTATTAGTTAACAATCTCGGTACAGAGTACTAAAAGAACCGACCTCAAAAGTTCGTGGATTTATATCTATTTGCCAAGATTTATTGAAATTGGTTTTTTTTATAAATTATAAGTGCGCATTTGACCTCCATCTCACCCGATGATGGAAAGTTCAGAGTGCCGACTCGGTCTGTGCGTAATCAACGACTATTCAGTATACCCATTTCAAAAAACAATGTATCACAAAATAATCCTCTACATAGGATGTGTGGGTATTATAATGAAATATGTACTAATTGTGATATCTTTAACTGCAGTGTCCCAGCATTTAAGAGGTCACTGCTAGCATTAATGTAAAGTGAATAGCATATTCTCATTCTCTCTATTTTTTATTTCTCTCGATTTTTTTTTATGATTGATTTAGTGTCTGTTTAAGTATATCTAAATGGTTTAAAATGAATGTTGAGCACAGTAATAATTGGGCACAGATGCCTGTTGTATTAATTTTTAAGTGTTTTTATTTTCCTCACTTTCTGTATCTGATGTCTGTACATTGTGCCATAAATAAAAAATAAAAAAATAAAATAAAAATAAAATAAGTGACGAGGAGGTCGACGATGGACCATGCACACCTAAATAATGCCTATTCACTCTCGCCTTGAAAAGACCCAAGTTATAAGGTTCAGGGAACAAGGCTGCAGGCAGGGAATTCCACTCCATAGCCGTTCGCCATATAAATGTGGAAGCTTGAGGGTTCGTGCGAATCTTTGGAATATCCACAACATAGGGGTAACAGGAAAGTGCCCAAAACCGGATTCATCCTCTAGTTTGCCACCCTTAAAGGTGGAATATTTTCTTCAAATTTAAATGGGACCAATACTCAGGTACCCTCTTTAAAAAAAAATCATCAAAATCGATTCGCGAATTATCGCGTAACATAATATACAAAAAAATACAGTCGAATTGATAACCTCCTTTCTTTTTTTGAAGTCGGTTAAAAATAGCTCACCACTGTCCATTTTCGGATAAATCCAAAACGGGGAACAAGTACTGCGCTGCAGCATTGCTGGAGAAGAACGAGAGCTGGTCATCCACCTCCAGCAGCGGGAGACATCGCGGCCCTGCAAATACGACATCTGGAAAGACCATGGATTACAGTTAGAGCTGCCACCACAGGTTAGTATTCAAAGTCAATGAATCATTTATTCCATAAGTAAAATTTGTACACTTGAAAACGTTATTTTTTAAGTTATTGCTAGCTCACTGCGCTGACCTCCCTGAGAAGAACGAGCAATAACTTGAGTTTACTAGAGGATTGATATTATATGTTAAGAGAAGAAAAAGAAAAATTCGTGAGGTCCGCTGATTTGTTCCATGGTTTGGTTGGCATAGCGTCTGGCACAGTTTGCTACGAGACGTCAGTTCGAATCCGGCCGGATCGAAGAACTTTCTACTAGCTGTTTGTATTAATTGTAATTATAACAAACTAGTGGAGTAATTTCACAAAAATACGTGAGGCGCACTATAAGTTTCCGGAATGAATAAGAAAAAAATACTATAAATGGTCAGAAATGAATTTATTGTTTCTCAAAATATTCCCCGTTAACGTTAATGCACTTTTTCATATGAATAAACCAATTCGTGACAATTTCTGAAACATATTTTTCATACTCTTCGACAGCCTCTTCAGGTGATGAAAATCGTTGACCGCGTAACTGGTTATTAATTTTTGGAAATAAATAAAAGTCACAAGGAGCCAGGTCGGGACTGTACGCGGGATGGCTCTTAAGGTCAACGTTGTACACCTTCAAAAATTCATTTGTCTGTCTGGCCGTGTGAGAACTGGCATTATCGTGGTGCAAGATGATACGGTTATTTTTTACGGAGTTTGTCAATAACTTCCGGCAAACAAATGGTCGTGTACCAATCACTATTCACGGTAAAACGATTCGCCACGTGTCCAGTTTTATTAAAAAAAAAGCAATCATCCGCCTAGAGGCACTTTGCATGCGCGCCACTTTGGTTGGTTTCGGCTCATCTCGAAAGACCCATACGCTCGATTACTGCTTTGTTTTGAGATCGTAAGTAATCCATGTTTGAAACAGTTTGAAGCCGAGTGAAGCTCCGCTGAGCTGTTAAATTACACGTCGTAGAAAATCACACTACGAAAATTCTCACGAGGTAAATCCATGGTGATGTAGACAACCAATTTCTAAAATGACGCCACAATGTAAAAACAAGTGATAGTCAGATGAAACAAACTGTATTTTACAGCCAAAGAGTTCCATTTTCAAATGTTGTAATTACTTTTTAAATATTGTTTATGTAAGTAGCCAGTTGCAATAAACTTATAGTGCGCCCTATGTACTACGCGTGTAACTACGTAATTTAAGCTAAGTAAGCTTAGCTTCGTTCATGGTGTGGCCCGAGCTTAATAAAAGTAGTTCGTGGATGATATTGTTGGTAGAATTATGTCTAAATTAGTAATAAGACCGTTTGTTACTAGCTTTGCTGTTTTTTGTCCCTGATAAAACAAATAAATAAGTAATAAACACAGATATCACCTTGAAAGAATAAGATTGTGTCTTTTTTTAGTAATATCATGTATCGGGACGAACAAGTCGTGCGCCTAATGGTAAGCAACACGCCTGTCCATAACAATTGCAGTGCCACTCAGAGATTTAAATCGCAAAGATCTGAGGGGCACTGCCACTACCCTCGATACCCTGAGACATAAGTTGACAAGTCCCATAGGCCTGTAATTTCACCAGCACCTTAACTCCTTTCTTCACGGTGGTCACGAGAGGTAACCACCACTTTGAAGGTTTTGGCTAAAGTGATATCTATTGGTTTTGTGTTTTAATTCTACGACTAAATCAACAACGAACCACCTATATGGTGTCTAATAGCCGTGGCGCCACGGCCATTTAGGTAACTAATTTTGGCAGTGAAAATCGGGAATTTTTGAGTAAGCGGATTTGGGGAAGTTTTTTTTCATTGGAAAGTAATTATTAATGATTATGTACAAACTGTATAAAAATTTAGTTGATGTATGATTGTCCTTGTAAACTACGTCAAAATTTACAAAAAAGCTGTGGTCGTTCTCTTGCTATACATTGATTGATAAATAAAATGGTACTGGTGGTAACCACCATTCAATAAGAGTACAGTTTTTTTTTGTAGGAAATACAACTTAAAATTATATTTAATTTATTTTGGATAATGGCGAGAAGGACGTAATCTGGAAGGATTATTGAATATATTTTATCAGAATATATTAATATCCCTTCTGGTAATGATAGCAGTGCTGCGGGTAAAGATGGTTCGGAGACCGATGATCAGACTATCAATGAGGATCACAAAGAACCCAGCAAAATTCCGCTCGGCGAAGATTTATGTGGAGATAACTCCTGTCGAAGAATTTGGCCTGATGATGATGTACCGTTAGCCAGCTTTTCCACTACCACCATCAGCTCCACTTGCTTCTCGGACACTCGAAAATTCAAAAAAGTTGCCACCATTTTATAATGAGACAAATACGTTATTTCATTACAGACCATATGCCTGCACAAATATTCCTAGTTGCTCATACAAAACGGACTCCTATAAAGGTATTCCAATTGTTCTGGACTGAAAAGATCATTCAGCATATAACATTCGATACCAATCTTTATGCGTAACTGAAAGAAGGTCCTTACAAAATTGTTACTAATGAGGAAATTACAGTGTTCATTGCGCTGAATACGGTGAAAGAAATCAAAAAGAGCCTAAGTTATAGATACTACTTCTTCTCCAAGTGCTGCAGCTGATGCAGCATGAAAAAAAGACCTGCTAGGTCCATTTGAACTGCAAAATATGCAGTCCCTCATTGCTGTAGTGAGGGGAAATCATATTTCAAGGATCAGAAAAATTAAATTTTTGTGAAACACGTTTACTCCTCTGAAGCTCCGAACTCACTCAGAAAACAAGTTCGATATTGAAATTAAAGTCAATTTTTTAAATTAATTTTTGTCACATTCTTTTACTAAACGATTTTATTTTTTATTTTCCGCTAAATAAAACTTCCTAAAATGTTTGCAAAAGTAATAAAATAACATGAGCCCTCAAATTATATTTTTGTAATGCCATTAAATATATATATATATATATATCCGTCAATGTGTATAATAACCGCCGTAGTATTTTAATAACCGGCAATCTATCTCACCACCGCTCTACATGTCTTTCAACCCTGACGTTGGCGAAATCGTCGCGCAAAACGACAGAGCCATAGATACAAAAGTTGAAGTTGAAGTCACATTCTTCATGGTGGTTATGTGGCATTCTAATAGTGGCTAATAGTTGTCATATTGTGGCATTCTAATAGTGACCACCTCCTACATAACACCCTAGCATGCAAATTATAAAAAAAAGTGCAAGAATGCTTACAATTACGCCTGATTAAGCAGAAAAAAATATTTTTAATCTGATAATAAAAATCTGTGCCGCAAAGAGCCTTAACCCTTCAAAACCGGAACACAGTAATGCTAACATTACTGCTTGGCGACAGAAATAGGTAAGATGGCAGTACTTCCCTGGACGAACTCTTTTACAAGGAGCTCTACTGTACTTCACCTAGTATTTGTTAAATAAAAAAAAGAAAGAAACAAAAACAGAATATTATAATATAATATTCATTACGACATTATAATATAGTACATTATCGATGATAAGTTTTCTTTAAGAGGGAGCAGAGGAAAAATTCCTAATCTTCAATTTGATTTTAAAGGGGTATATCCACTTTAAAGTTAAAAATAAAATATTGTATGAGTAACTACACAATATATTCAAGCATAGACACTAATCAGAAACATAAAACAATAAAGTTTCCTTGATAGATAAAAATCACGAAATGACCTCTAATTTTCACATTTTTTCGATTCAACCTCGAAATGCTACAGGTTATTAGGACAAAAATTAGATAATTAATTATATTTATGCTTGATCAACAACTGTCACTACGGATTTTTTTTTAATCCCTTTAGTTTTAGAGTTATTCCGCTAAAACGAATTTGGTACTTTTAATGCGCAAAATTCAACATCTCCTGTCGCATGTCACGCAAACTTCAGGCATATATTTGTTTCACAAATTTGGGCGGAGCCAACGTCAAAACTTTTTTGGCATGCTCCCTCTTAAGACTTTATGAAATCCTGTGTTAACGTAATGTCATTCTCTTTTTGAAAAAATATACTACTACTTAGTTGAAATGCAAAGACTTTTTTTATACCAATTAAACATTGACTTACAAATAAATGGACGACGGGTCTAATACAAAAACCACGAAAAAAATGTCCCAAGTCAACCTATTCGAAATTTAAATTGTAATGTCATCGCAGTATCGCGCTATCAGTAGAACAAATGAAGACTGTCGCGCTCTGTATACGATTTTAGCGCCTTACAAGTGCGGACACTTTTTACCGCGGACCCGACGTCCATATAATTGTAAGTCAATGCAATTAAACTAAATAATTGTGCCATTTAATTAATAAAATGCAGGACATAATAAAATATCAAAGTCTTTTTTAAGCTCTTAATAAAACAAATACTACAAAATTTAATTCAATACTTTTCGAGCTGATTCCGCAAACAAAATAAACACGAACGCAAATTTCTGATGCAATTTTTAGAATAAGAGCATATATAAAATTATTTGCCATAAAATTTGCTTTTCAGACAATATTGCAATAAAATCTTAATACAGCAACATAGAAAGGTTAAAGCCTAATTTATAGCTACAAATAAGTAATAAACATCAGATGTAATAAGGAAAATATAGGACTAACTTACCTCCAAAGTTAGTTTTCTGAATTTCCACCTTTTTGCCAGCTAAATTTGCTGCTATGAGCAGTTTTAGCGTAGAAGTATTATTTTCGTTTGTATAGATCTTCATTTTCACTAACTTTAATGTGTTATTATAAATAATTTCGCTACTTTGATAATGCAATTCAAATTATAACCTCAAAATTAACACCCGTTGGCAGTTGGCATGTTGTTTTTTTTTTGGTACTGTTTTTTTCCGTTGGAGAAGGCAAAGGCACTATGCGCCATACAGCCAAGACATAGTAATTTTATTTCTTTCTTGGATTCCTAAAAAAATTTCTTCCATAGTGCTTCTTTCGAAATGATATAAAATTGGATAAAATTCTTGATTTTTCAGGAGATATGGTAAAGAAAGCGGGATGTTTTCAGGGGTTTTGTACAGTACAAGAAGGTTATCCATGAGGATTATTCTAGCGATAGAAAAATGTCGGCAGTCGAAAAATTATATATATTGTTTTCTTTTTATTTATTTGAGCCATACTTAAACTATCATTACAGGTTATTATCCAATGTGATAGCCTAGAAAATATAATTAATATTTACAAGTACATACTTATTATTAATCTAACTTATATAACTACAGATAAATGAAGCAACTTTGTGAATTCACTCTGAGGACACGTAAATATGTTCACCTCATTATCAATCAAGTTCGTGACCCGTGTAGCGCGTGTGAGCGGCGCTTCTCTTAACATGTTGGTGCGCGCGTATGGCACCCACCAGCAGCTGCGGCCGTCGCCTTCGTTCCACATATGTACCTGTTTGGCACTCTAAAATTTATGTGCCTCGTATCCGCGTTTTCATTTTTCCCTCTTAATAATTTAAAAATATATGTTACTAAATGCTACGTTTCTCCTGTCTTCGAGTTTATTGTAACCTATCATGCCTAATATAAATAATGTCGGGTACATACGTGGGTAGAATGGATATACCCCGTACTGTCTTAAATACATATATTATCTTATAAATTTATTCTGTATCTTCTCAAGCATAAGGTTATATATTTTCTCGTGAGTCGCCCAAACCACTGCATTGCACTTGAGCTGGCTTCTCACCAGAGCATTATACATATAAAACTATGATCTCTGTAACATTCGTGAAACTGTGTGATCTGCTCAGGACAAAACCCAAATTACGGTACGCTTTCTAGCAGATGTTATAGACATGATCTCGAAAAGAAAGTGAACGCCCAAATCCTTCACCTCATTCACACTTGCCATGGTTATCCCCTCTACCTTGTAATCGTGCACCCTGGGTCTGTGCGCGCGCGAGAAAGGTATAGATGTGGATTTGGCAGTATTAAATTGTAACCTATTCTCATGGCTCCAAGCTACCACTCTGTCGATGTTTCTCTGCAACTTTTCGCAATCATCCTGATCTTGTATCAACAAGCACTTAGCATCTTGTACCTGTTTCGGCAAGTCGTTTACGACTAGCAGGTATCCCAAAGGCCCAAGATTACTGCCTTGACTTAAGCCGGATCTGGGAGAATATGTATCTGACACATACCCAGCGTAATCTACATACTGCTGACTGTCGCTGATGTAGCTGGCAAAGAGCTTCAACAGATGTGAGGTGAATCCCACACTGGCTAGCTTTTGTAGCAGCACGTCATTATCCAGTCGAACTTCGTGCCGGGCGGAACCTGTGCTGCGAATCTGTCAACTGCGCGCTTACCTGTGAGTACAAAACCTTGTGGAAGGCAGACTCCAGAACCTTTGCCGGCGTCGACAATATTGCTATTTGTCTGTACCCTTCCACGGTAGATGACCCTTTGACACCGGTACTACCCGCGTCAGCTTCCACCTTTTCGAGAAAACCGTAAAAAAAATATATTGCAAGGATTGGTTGGAGTATTTACAGTGCAAGACAGGGAGGAAATTTACTGACAGAGGCGATGATTACCATAATTTTTATATTATTCTTACAAAACTGACACTGGCCCAAGCCTAGCGGCCGCCATTTAGGTAATAGTAATAATATAATTCTTGGCTCAAATATTATCCGCGAGGAGCCAGAAAGATTAAAAAGTAGGAAAGTTGCCCACGCGATGGTGCGCGGCCTTAAAACGTACCGCGCGCCTCCTTGCTGTGGTCTATCTTTTGTGTGGATAATGCAACATACAAACTTATATTTTTGTTACCTACATCATGCAATGTCGCGCAAAGTGTTTATAAGTCTATATGGTCTTGAGATCCAACCGACACTGACTAATGTTATGTCCAGTTCAAAGCTTTTTCCGTCTTACCTAATGACAAAAATCATAAATCGAGCACCCATCTCAAGTATGTAAGTACTTTTCAGTAAAATATCTGATTTGTGTCACTGGTGTGTGGAACTGTTTTTTTAATTCACTTGCGAAAAGTGTAATTTTTTTTTCGGAGACTACCTTCAAATAATAATGCACCTATAATTACAATGAACACGGAAAGCAATTTACAAGATGTTAAAAGCATAGAGTAAAACATAAACTTCAATAAAATACTAAAATACACTTTCGTTTTATATTAATAAAACGAAACATATTAAACATTGAAGTAGAAATTCAAATTTAAGCATAGACTGAAGTTACGATAACACCAACCCAGAAAATATACTAACAGCTATTACATTAAATAAAAACTATTTAGATTACGAATTTATCTACCTCCTACGATAAAGTCTGTGGTATCCACATAATTAGAACATCTTCATATGAGTTACACGGTCACAAACTTATCAATGCATTTCAACAAATTGTCGAACTAAAATTTCGTATACAAATATCTTTGTAACATGTGTAGGCAGCGCTTACGGCGAGTGAATTTACTAATTTGTATTATCGTTTTCCTTAAATATTTCAATAACAACTTAACATGTTTTTGTTTGTGACTTTGGCTGCGTTAAATAATTTCATACATTCATGTATATGGATAGTTTACACTAGCGCCTTTTTTGACTGATTTAAAAAAAAATTTTTTTTTTGTATGTATGTTACGCGCGTATTCCACCATTTGTGAACCAATTTTATGATTTTTTGTGTTGGAAAGAAGGTACCTCAGTAGTGGTCCCATTTAAATTTGAAGAAAATATTCCACCTCTAAGGGTGGCAAACTGGGGGATGAATCCTGTTTCGCGCACTTTCCGAAAACCAATTTCAATAAAACTTGGCAAATGATGTAATTCCACGAATTTTTGAGGTCGGTTTTTTTTAAAGTTGTAATCTTAGAATAATAACGCATAGAATGATAGTTTCATATGAAACGAACTGTCACAAGTGAGTCAAAAATCAAATTCATGTAGGCTAGTTTTAGTAGTAGGTTAATTTTCGGTTTTAGTGAATATCTATATAAAAATACAAGTTGAAACGCGTTACTTCCTTGTGGAATGTGATGTTAGTATCTATTTTATGTTTGGCTGACGTATATTTACACTCATTTACCGCACATTTCGTCATTTTTAGCTAAAATTCTTGAGTTGTTCGCGGTGCAAGTTGACCTTGAGCACTGAAGGCCCGCCCGCTCGTGTAGGCCCATTGGGGGCGCTTCAATTTGCCTCACTTAGCGTGTGCGGACTAGGTTTCTATGCGTTCTTATTCTAAGGTTGTAATGATTAATGCATTTCTTGTTATAATTTACAACAACACTAATGTTTTGCAAATTTTTTACTATCGGATTTTTACAATTCTTACTTTCGCTTCTTTTTAGAGAACCACATAAATGCTAGGGATAGTTAGTCTCTGTGCATTTTTTTTTTCACCCATTTATTTTGATAGGCAAAGGCTTTATGTTCATAGCAATCGCAGTGCCACTCAAAGCTTTAAATTGTAAAGATCTGAGGGGACATCACCACTGCGTCTGTCCAGACATTTTAAAATGCCTGTAATTTCAATAACTAACGCAAACTAGTTCTTTAGTTTACAAACTTTTGTTTCGCTGGCTAGAAGAACACTTTTTGCTTTTTTACAGGGGTAGGCAGAGCCTCCTCCACTCCCATCAGTATCATATATGCCCGAGTATATTTCGTACTTTTAACCCGGCCTTGTTTAAGGAGATATGTACGCCCAGGTCTATCTTTCCTAGTGTTGGGTAATTTTTCGAAAAGTTCCAATAGTTAAAATTGTTCCGAAAAAAAAATCTAAAAAAATATACTTACCTACTTCGAAAGTTCACATTATGTTCTACGTTTAGTTGGTTTAGATATATATTTTGAATTAAAAGCAATTTAGAGTAAAATAAGATTTAAAATGATTGGACAACAGTGAAAAAAAAGAATCTTAAATTTGTAAACTGTAAAAAAATCTTTTTCTGCTGGCTCCATCGTTTTAGTTCAGTTAATCCAGTGATTAACTGGTGATGATCGCCATAATAATTTAACAAAATTATAATTAAATTATCTATTCTTATAAAACTGACACTGGCACAAGCCTAGTGGCCGTCGTAAAGGAAATATAAAAAAACTTTAACTTTTGACAGGTGTCAACGGACTGACAAACGTGGAAATTATTCGGAATCACATAATATTTTTCTGAAAAACATCAATTTTAAAAATGGAATTTTTACCATTGCCCAACACTAACCTCTCCCCACGCCTCCATCCACATTCACTCATAAATTTGGGCTGTCAATCTACCAACATTCTTACATTAAACCATTAAAGCATCGCCCATCCCTTTCCTATGGTCACTGCATCATCTTTCATATCACAAGTCACAATGCTCTCTTGCTACACTGTTCGGCATTCCGTCTCTATGATGAATACCACATTTTCTGGATTTGTAATTTTTATAATAATTTACATGTTTCAGCCTTAGAATAATAACGCATAGAATGATAGTTTCATATCAAATGAACTGTCACAAGTGAGGCAAAAATCAAATTCATGTAGGCTAGATTTAGTAGTAGGTTAATTTTCGGTTTTAGTGAATATTTATGTAAAAATACAAGTTGAAACGCGTTACTTCCTTGTGAAATGTGATGTTAGTATCTATTTTATGTTTGTCTGACGTATTTTTACACTCATTTACCGCACATTTCGTCATTTTTAGCTAAAATTCTTGAGCTGTTCGCGGTGCAAGTTGACCTTGAGCACTGAAGGCCCGCCCGCTCGTGTAGGCCCTTTTGGCGCGCTTTAATTTGCCTCAATTAGCGTGTGCGGACTAGGTTTCTATGCGTTATTATGCTAAGGTTTCAGCTTTTTACTCAATTTCGATGTCTCCCTTATTCTCTTACAACAATAATTAGATTATCATTGTATTTTTTAAGGTTTCTATTTTGAAACTGTATTTTTTCATTTTCTCGAAAATCGATTCTATGTCTGAAACGTCTTCATTCTTCAACGGTGATGGAGACATTGTGTTTTCTTCAGGACAATAATCCGCCTCCAAAGGATTTTCACGGGGAACTGCTGATTTATTGAGGAATCTTCTGCTGGTCTTTATAGTATGGATATCATCACTTCTGAAATGTGCGGAGCAAATATACGAATGTTCTGCAGGTAACCTTATTGTTTTGAAAAAATTTAATCCACTCCTCCCTTTTTTCATCTCCTTGTCATAAAAATCTGAAACGTGTTTAATTAAATTTTACAATGTTAATTTCATCAATTAAAACAAGGAATGTCACATGTTCATTTCGCAAGGTAAACGATTCTTTTATAGATCGCTGCATACGTTTCTACAGTAAGATTCTGGAGCATATATTAAGATTATTCATATATTATATATCATATTCTAAGTTTAAAACCTACTTTAAAAATATTGTTAGAAATCTAAACAAGAAATCATAAAAACGACTATCATCATCATTGAATCATTGTAATGAAATAAAAATTGGTTGCAAAATCTAATGTTCAAGTTTGAATAGCGAGAGACATTATATAAATCAACGATACGTAAATACGCGTCGAGAGCACACCAGCAAAAAGCCGTTAGTTTTTATTTGCAACGCCATTAACGCTATTTTTATATATAGTATTTGTCGCTGACAGTTGACAGCTA
>NW_020653732.1:1741478-1753769 GCF_003589595.1 Hyposmocoma kahamanoa | reverse complement strand
TTTTTTAAATAAAATTTTATTATTAAAAATTATATTACTCTGCTTCTTCTTTCTTTAACTAACTCCATACTAATTTGGAATAGGTGGCGTTTTCAAAACATTTCAAAGACAAATTTAAGCGCCATAATTGAGTTTTCGTTCAATAATTGAATATGTCAAAAATGGCGCTTAAAACTGGAAATAAAAATATATATTTTAATAATAACCGCAACTCGTGTATGTGTGAATCTTAGAAATAAAACATTATTATTCCAGCTAATTTTAGAAATGTGTACCACAAAATATAACAAACTTAATGAAATACAACAAAATTCTGTAGAAAAAAATGCATTAGTTTTCAACTTTTTTTATCCTAAAATACCGTCAGGTACTTTTTAGTGTACATTTTATGACAAATATTTAAACAAACAAATAAATATAAAGTGATTTACTGAACAAAACGATTAACTTTTGTATGACTGTACTTTTAGGCTTAAAAACTAGAGTTCATCATATTTGCATACATTTTTATTTAAAAAAAAATGAGTAAAATACAGAAT
The DNA here is from genome assembly GCF_003589595.1 of Hyposmocoma kahamanoa. NCBI lineage: Eukaryota > Metazoa > Arthropoda > Insecta > Lepidoptera > Cosmopterigidae > Hyposmocoma > Hyposmocoma kahamanoa. Next base: position 1,753,230 of record NW_020653732.1, on the reverse strand, counting down.
ATCGAAACAATATCACATGTTTTCATACAATCCATACAAATCAAGTAATAACAAGCCTTTACTTTGGCCCAATGTGGGTAGATGCTTTCGAGTTGTTGGAAAGGGTTGTGTGTGAAACATCTTTAACATACAGACGTTTGAACGACGCCGTGGTTATACTTTTTAGAGCAGTTAAATGTTCTAAAATAGAGGCCACAACGCGAACGAAGCTAAGTTAGCTTAGCTCATGTAGCTGCATGGTCGCTAACCTTCATAGAGAAGTGGCGCACTAAGAAGCGAAGTGCAGTCACTCGACCCTAGTTTATCCCTGCACGGGCCTGAAGAGCGACAGAGTTTACTTAGTGAACTGATACTGCGGTTACGTGAGCGAAGCTAACTTAGCTTCGTTCGCGGTGTGGCCTCTTCTTAAGGGTATACTTACAAAATATGATATATATGTTCTTAATTTTTTAATTCCTATTATTATTACATACAAACATCATTTTATAGGAATTGATCTGTTATATTTTAAAATTATTGAGTTCTTAGGTTTTTGCGATTGTTACACATTGGAAATGAAACTATTTTTCCGGATTTAAACCGCTTATATTTGTTTTTTCAAACAAACCAACGTTCCGGGCCTTTTACAGGCCCCATGGTCACGGTTGACTGATGTGACAGTTACGTCTAATATTAATGCAAACCACCCTATTTTTTTCACTATAGTTATAATTTTACAAAGAAACATTCGAATTTATACTACATTGTTTTTACAAGTTATTTTATTGTAACAATATGAATTTTTATTAAGTTTAATTTATTACTAATTAATAATGGAAATAAGAATAAATTAAAACCTGTAAAGGGCCCAAAACGTTGGTTTGTTTGAAAAAAAAAAACAAATATACGCGATTTAAATCCGGAAAAATAGTTTAATTTCCTATTTAAAATTATTCTTTTTATTGCGCAATTAAGAAACCACGCCATTTTCTTTCAATCCTTTGAAAGTTAATTTGACAACGATTGTCAAATTCTGTATACGTTTCACACGTTTAAAATAAATTACCTTCTCTTTGCTTCGCTGTGGTCACGTTGGCACTTAAAAATAATCAATTTTTTTTATTGAACACACCTTCTCCAACTGGAGATATCCCTGTACAATGAGTACCTGTGTACTCCGAACACCCGGACCAGTTAATTTAGATAAGTTCTCGTAATAAATTGGTCTTACCGAGAATCGTACCCGGTATCATCTCATCTAGCGCCCAGAGTGCTAACTGAAGCATCGGCAAAAAAAATAATTTTAGATAAATGATTTAGTAGGTTTCATAACATTGTTTTCCTTTCACGAAAGAGAATTTCTATTAAGAGTCTATACTCAGCTCGAATTTAAAAAAATTCCCGTTATACGGTTCATTCTGCTTGGGTCGACAAGCAGAGACACTGGCTTTATTTCAGAATTTGAAAAATGTATATCGTATACTATACATGTTCTATTTAATTCAGTTGATATAAAAAAAATCATAGGTATCATTGACTTACAATTATATGGACGTCGGGTCCGCGCTAAAAAGTGTCCGAACTTACAGGGCGTTAAAATCGTATACAGAGCATCATTCACGCTTTAGTCTTCGTTTGTTCGACTGACAGCGAAGCAAGCAAAATTAGACAGTACTGCGATGACATTACAATTTAAATTCAACGTTTTAGCTTTTTCATATTCCTTTACATGTCACTACGTTTAAATAGGTTGACTAGGGACATTTTTTTCGTGGTTTTTGTATTAGACCCGTCGTCCATTTATTTGTAAGTCAATGATAGGTATATGTAAAATACCTATTGAATTCAAGGTGTTTTTTTTTCTGATAATGTTTAGGAATCGTGTTTTCACCCCGTATAGCAATCAGTGTATATACTCAATTATACTATATATTTTTTCCAAAGTGACTGTTTTAACACTTTCACTGTTACACGTAATAAACCAAAGCCATTCGAGGTAGTATTGACTCTTAAAATGGATGTAATTTAGAACTTAGTCATTATGTACATTCGAATCAACTGAGATTTTTTCTCTCACTGGGTCACCACCTCTTTATTTTCAGTTATTTTATATAATTTTTTTTTCTTAAACATGCTCGGAAATGTTTACATTACTTTAATGGTGGCACCTGCACATGGGTATTTGTATACGCTATTGGGCATTTGTTGTACATACTTGGAAGAATATATGACGTCCGGACAAACATGCAGACATTGACCATATAACACGATTCCCACGTGCGTCCCTAAAGTTTTCCGCGTATTACCAAAAGATTGTACTAAACAGCGCGCATACCCCATCACTTAAAAAAACAACATACTCGTAATATTCACTATTAAACGCGTAATAACTTGTCCCGATGCATCTCAATCAATCAGCGCGAGATAAGCCGGCAGATTTGCGGGTTCTATTTCATTAATGAAATCTACGCGCTTCCATCAAAATAAAAACACAAAAATCCGCTTTGTAACATCTAAAGAAATGGCGGCCGAGAAGCCGGAATTAATCGGCTTCTAGTCGAATAACGTTCATGTAAATTTAAACCTTATTCCAACAAATTGCTGTTTGTTTTAATGTCAAAATGAACTTTCTTAAAATAATGTAAGAATATTATTATAATAGCAAATTTATACAAAACAAGGTTAATTTGTATTTGGTAAATCTTAACAATAAATAGTGTTACGTATGTATCTATATCTATTTGGGTGTTTCTTTTAATAGGACTACGTAAAGAATGTATGTAGAAGGTCGCGGCAACGCGTGTTTGGTGTTTGCTGTAACAGGCATATACCTTGTCACACATGCTATCTACAAATGGTGATTGTTTGACAAATAGATCAAATAAAAATAGCCACGTGAAGTGACACCATTAAAAAAAAACTGGCACAACTGGCATTTGAATGGACCGCGGAGATTGGGGATCTCCGTACCGCCAGTACCATGGCGCCGCAGGCGTCACACCCGGAGGGAGGAGAGAAGGCTCCACAGCGGCCTGGAGGTCGCGATAGAGCGGGCCAAGGACTGCGAAAGAGGAGCTCCGTCCGAAACAATTACTGCCAAGTAAGCAATACTTGACCAAATAAAAAGACGCTTGATGCGAATGAAGCTTTATACTTGACAATTGTCTTTTAATTTTATCGAATATTTGACAGTAATTGTTTCGGACGGAGATCGAGAGTAGACCCCCTGATACAACAAACGCACTAACGCGGGAAAATAATACGGCGCCACCGTCTATGCGGAAAAAATACGGAACTAAAACTGAGCGTACTTACTGCCTGTTTGAGTTTGTTCACTCGAATAAATAAAAAAATTAGGTACGTTTTATACCATAGGGATTAAAATGGTGCACTTTACTCCCGCCACGTAAGGCTATATTGACGCGCTTTTAGAGTATGAGAAGTGAAAAAAAAAAGTCTATGGTATTATTTATTTTGCGTTTAATTGTAATGCACGAATACACCTGCAATGTATATTTCAAAAAATGGCGGAAAATTAAACGAAAGTGCTCTGAAGTTTTTTTCTGTTATTTCTATTGTTTATTTTACATTTTTATAATTTATTCGCGGAAAGAGCGAGAATACAATAATGGACTGTACTCGGCCTAATATAAAACAAGAAACAAAAGATGTCATGGAAATCTTGGTTTACTTTTTCTGCTATACATTCTTCTCTTTATGACACTAATTAGCGCGACGAAGAAATCGTGCTCCTGATGGTAAGCTTACACGCCTGTCCATAACAATTGCAGTGCCACTCAGAGCTTTAAATCGCAAAGATCCGAGGGGCACTGCCACTGCGCCCGTCACCCTGAGACATAAGTTCACAAGTCCCATGTGCCTGTAATTTCACCAGCCCCCAACACCAAAACCAACAAAAACATTCTCCTTCATTCTTTAATCTTTCATGTTTCCTCGCATTGTTTGAGAAAAGCACTATACAGGGTGAAAATTAATTAGACATGAAAGGGATCTCAAACGCTAAAAAAATGCCAGAATGAACACTCCCTATTTCATTATACTAAATAGAATAGAATCAATGATAAGGATGAAATCTATCCAATAAACATTGAGCCTCACAATTAAAGACGTCAAATAAAATAGTGTCCTCTTTTGTCATTTTTAGTTTGCTCGATTCCCAGCTCAGGAAAATTTTTCAAAAAGAATTGTGAACGCATTAAATAAATAAATAAATAAATAACGCACACACTCAACATAGCCCCGCACTAGGGAAACCCTGTGTCGCGGGTGCCATGGGCACACACATAGACAACCACAAATTACATCCAAACTCACGAGAGAAATAATTGTAGGACAAACAACTATTTCTCCCGACCCGGGAATCGAACCTGGGACCTCTGCGTGGCAGTTCGGCATGGTAACCGTTAGGCCACGGAGGCAGTTAATTAAGATTCACATTAAGAAAAATAAAAGAAAATTTTCCTTTAAGTGAAATTAGCTATCTTAAGCATTTGAGGTTCATCTTCGATCTTCCTTCAAGTCCCATTGTTTTTTTTCCAACCTGTATACTGTACTGTAGTGTACTTCGGCGGGAACGGGGATTGCCTGACTCGTATAATAATGCTCAACTAACTCATACTGGTCCGGCAAACCTTTACTTCCCGGCCTCTGCAACAATATGCTAACAAACCCAATACATTGAATGCGGAATAATATTTTGTTCGCCTTTTTGATATTTTCTATAAAAATAGATTTTAGGCCACTAAGGAAAAGCTACGGGTACGCTACTACTAATTATAGTCTCGATTTTCTGACCACGAGAATCTTTTCATACCCTGTGTAGATTATACAGAGTATTTTTTTTTAAAGGGACGGTACGGGGAAATGCGAAACCATACGAGGTACAAGGAAACTGTCTTAGGAACCATTAAATCTTTTTTTATGAAAACAATTTCGGCGTAGTTAATTTTTTGGTGAATTTACGTCAAAAACGTTCATTGCTCCATTAGACACAGAAAAATATAACCCAAACCTTTTCCAATTCTTGTAATTCTATCGACTAATATTATAGGTAGAGCTACAAGAATTGGAGAGGATGTGGGTTATAGTTTTCTGTATCTGTTGGACCAATAAACATGTTAGACGTGGCTCTTCTTCCATGAGGGGTGCAATTGATCAAAATTGTTTGTAGTGCTGATCGACTCTGTTTCATGAAGGTATCATTTGATTGTATGGGATGAAAAAATCGGGACAGCCAAAGTTGGTCAAATTACATAAAAAATTGTTTTCACAAAACAAAGACAATGGTTCCTAAGACAGTTTCCTTGAACCTTCTGTGGTTTCGAATATGCTCGTACTGTCTCATTAAAAAAAACATTCTGTATAGTCGGTGTATTTTAACATTACTCTTTAATAAGTGGACTGCTATACTGCCATCCTTTTTATAACCGTCACCCTGAGACATAAGTTGACAAGTCCCATGTGCCTCTAATTTCACCAGCACCCTTACCCTTCCAAACCGGAACGCAGTAATGCTCACATTACTGCTTGGCGGCAGAAATAGGTAAGGTAGCAGAACTTCCCTGGACGAACCCTTTCACAAGGAGCTCCACTGCTGCTAAAACTGACTTCAAGATATTGTTTAGGTGCCAATATCTCGTTAGTTATGACAACGATGTCAATATAGACATTCAAAAACCATTATAGATCAGATTTTGGTCTGTCCTTTTATTTTCAGACCACTCTTGATATACTACAGCGCCTCCGTACATAAAGTTAATTTTTTAATTACTATGTTCATTTTAGTCAATTACAGGCCTTGACACTCGACCCTAATTTTGGCCTGTACTTTTAATGTTAGACTATTCAAGATATACTATAGCTTCTATGTACGTAGACCACAAAGTTTACCCATACGGATAAGTTTAGTTCTTTTTAGTCAATTACAGCCCTTGACACTCGAACTTGGTTTAGGTCTACTTTAATCTTAAACAGTAAGACAATATTAGACTGCAGTAACATTAAATTTACTACAGACCACTACAGTTCACTATAGACCACATTAATTAAAAAATGTCTCGTCAAGACCGGTCCATCACACTCACGAATTTAAGTCGGTCAAGGGACACAGGCCATCCGTAGACTAAAGACTATGCGATACAGGCTTCCGTTTCTCTTTGCTGCGCGTCTGCGCAGAGCCTGTGGTGTTGGGTGTCCCAGACCAGTCGGCCAGTTGTGGTACAGGCCGGTAGAACTTTGACGTCGATCTGTTAAACACCGGTAGTAGTTCGTTCGCTTCGTTTGAAAGAGCCTGTAATGAAAAAAAAGTTAAAAAGTATGTAGAACGTAAAATTGGATTCTCTACACGTCAACAAAACCGTCGTTAGAATATTGTAAAAATCAACTAAAAGATATCTACTAAACTACATACTTAGAAAAAAAAAAGAGACACGCTTTATGTGAGCTAGTTTTGGCCAAAATAGTCCTTATTCAAAAATATGAAACTATTTTTTCTCTTTTATTTTTTAAATATGTATAAGTTGGCAAATGGTTGGCAAGTAGAAAATAACTTATACATAAATTGACACAGATCTTTCACGGGTAGCGAGTGATTCGTTTTTCGTCGATTCTGAGAAAATACACTTTTTGAGTTAATACACTATTGTATTTATAGTGCGATATGTTATATGCCCCACTGTCGGGTACGGGTCTCCTATCTTGGTTTTTTTTACTATTTTTCGATCCTTTCGCCAATTTAGGACCATGCCCAGACATTTAATGAACCCAGACATAAAAATGAAATGTTTATTTTGCCTGTTTTTGTGCAAATTGTCGCGAATGGCAGTTGCGATGGACGTAGGGACGTTATCCTCCAGGGCGATAATAACCAATATCTAATGTATATGCTTAAAGGTCCATTTTTTTTAAATTTATTTAGACAGTCAACAATTGTTACACCAAAGATCCGAAAAAATACATGCAACAAAAAACTTAAAACTAAGTGCACAATCTATTATAGACCGACACTACATGCACAATAAATTATTGCAGAGGAAAAAGAAACTTAAAAAAAGAAGTTAGGTATATATAATATAACGCAACACAATCATAGCCCTAGGGAAAATCTGTGCCGCAGGTGCCATGGAATATACATAGACAACTACAAATTACACCCAAACTTAAGAGAGAAATAAATATAGGCTATACACATATTTCTCCCGGCCTGGGAATCGAACCCAGGACCTCTACGTGGCAGTCTGGCCTGGTAACCGTTATTTGAAGATGTTGTCATTTCTCATTGTGGTCTTAAACCGACGAAAGGTTTAGGCCATAGTCCGCCAATGCAGGTTGGTCACGCGTTTTCTGCGTGTTTTGATCCTTTTTCGCGCAGGGAAACTCAGAGATACGAGCCCGGATTCAAACCCACGGCATCTGCTTGAGAGGCAGCAGGTCAAACCATTAGGCTAACACGGCTTCATTTCTTATAGCCGTTTTTTAAAAAGCTAGATCAAAAGTACCAAGAATTTTCTAAGTAAAAGTGACTCGTAAGAATCGTCATATAGTCTGTCTTTTTTGAAAGTGGAGTAAAATGACATTTGCAGGGTTGCCAGTTTTAGTAAAATTTTAAATAGTCATGTAGTTGTCATCGACAGTCATATCGATTGATTGCGAAAGTAGGTACAATTTCGGAAAAAAGTGTGTATTGTGAATGTTGAATATGTAATTACATATTTTTGATTTCAATAATTGATTGTTTTCTACATAAATAATGATAATTAGAATCAAAATAAGTAACTTTTATTTTCCATACTTTTTTATATTAACAATGTACTTGAAAAAAATAACGGTTTTAATACACTAAAACAAATTTTAAAATTAAAAGATAACCTAGACGTGACCTTTTTTTTTAATAAGTGACGGGACGAAGAAATAGTGCGTCTGATGGTAAGCTACACGCCTGTATATAACAGTTGCAGTGTCACTCAGAGCTTTAAATCGCAAAGATCTGAGGGGCACTGCCACTGCGCCCGTCACCCGGAAATATAAGTTGATAAGTCCCATGTGCCTGTAATTTCACCAGCACCCTTACCCTTCAAAACCGGAACACAGTAATGGTGACATTACTGCTTGGCGGCAGAAATAGGTAAGCTAGCAGTACTTCACTGTGAGTGTGTAATTTTTTGCGCATATTATATGTACATATCTTGTAGTTTAGTGAGAAATAAAACATCATTTTATTTCAGTTTATACTGCACATTTATCCAAGCCCTAGTAATTACGTAATTGTATTCTTTATTCTTTTTTTGACAGTTGGCATTACTAACGAAATAAATTTTTATTCATACACACAGGCGGATTCGGTTATGCATATTAAATTAAAATTTAAAACTTTAAAATATGTCTCCTGTTTGTATTTTTAATAGACACAGTTCTAAATTTAATGTATGTATGAATTTTCAAAAATGGACAATTGAAATGAACTTGTGCTCAGTAATTGGATGAATAACGGGCCGAAGATGATTCAAATAAAACAAATTCGGCTATTTATTCCGTAAGCGTGACCAATATACAGTCGATAGAATATTTATCGACTGCAATCACTAGCTGCTTGCAAGCGGGCAACACTTTTGGGCAACGAACTGTTATTTTACTCCGTCTTCAAAAAAGACAAGACTATAGAGATTAGTGAGAGGTTTCATAGACTCTCCCATAAGATGATGAGATAAAGCCGGTGAACTCTTTTATAATGTAACAATATACTTTTTAATTGAATTTTGTGTCTATTTTAAGTAGTCTAATGTCTGTTTTTTTATTAGTTATTAGAAAGAACCATCGAGTATATAACCTGAAATAGAAACGAAATGTCATTTAATTTGTTTGAAAACTATTCTGCCATTACTGTGACAACTGCGCTCCGATTGGCCAGCCCGAACTCGAAACAGTTGACGGGTTGTCGTCAATGGGTGTAGTCTTGTGTAGGACATGAAATTAAAATGAGTTTGAGAGAGTACTTCGTTTCAAAAAATGAGGCAGTGCAATGTCCTACTTCAAATGAGGTGAGGAGTAAGAATGTTTGCACCTACGGCAATGACTCAACAGACAGGGACGAAGCACATTTTCATAACTTGATGGTATCAATCAATTGGATAACTTAAGTGTTATGATATATATAAATAAATAATAATTTTATTTAGTACTATGGTAGCATGATCATATGATGAAAAATCAGCGGACAGTGCAGGACCAATCATTGTTGCATTTGTTGAAGTCGAAGCAGTGTGACATGGATGAGGTTCTGACATGAGGCTATGACATGAGGTGAGGTGGGACATTTTAATGACATGAGATGTTGTGATAAACTAACCAAACGAGTGGCACAAATGAGTTACCTCGTGTATGAGTAACTCAACACTAAATGGGTGTCGTCGATTGTTTTACTTCAAATCGAACAGTTAACTTGAGCTTTGCTATAATGGACGAAAATTGCAAAATTACATATTTAATATTTAATTACCGATGAAAGATTCCGTTTGTTTTGTAATTAAATGTTTTGCTGTTATTCCCCACACCACCAAATGGAAGAGCACGCTATTGTATCTTCATTACAACAAATACAGAATATTTTTGGAATATACGGAGATGTACACACAGGTCAATGGTTGGCGCTGCCTATATTTCAGCGCAAACGAGATTTGATATTTATAAGTGATGTATGATGATTTACCAGAAATGTAAAGCCCTTATTTCGTATCTTCTGGTTATATATTCGATGGAGATAATTTACTATTTGTTACACCCCAACGGGGTATGTTTGTACCTATTACCAATGTAATGCCTACCTTAAAAAATACTTATTACTACTTACTCATTTTTTCGATTATACCCAAATCGAATGGGTGGATTTGGGTATAATCGATAACAAAAATGGCAACGCTAAAAGATATTGGTAGGGTTGTTCGAAAAAAAAGGAAGCGAGAAGGGTGTAAAGATATTTTCCTGAAAACATGTATATTCTTACGGGTTTTAGGGGATTACAATGTCAAAGTCTAATAATCATTTATTCATAGGTAAAATAAATTTACACCTGAAAATGTTCTTAAGTTAAAATTTTTTAAGCTACACCTCGTTCCTGTTCTGACTTCCCTGAGAAGAACGAGCAAGAAACTCTAGGGTTTTCTCTTTTCAAAATGAACTTAAATACTGTGTAATATACTTTGCATCTGTGTGGAATCTGGAGTCATATCGTCTTTCTATACATATTTATCTAACGGTTACATGTAGGTTTTAAACTTAGAAAATTATAATTTTAATATATTTTATAGTAAAAAATTATATAGTTCCCCGTAAAAGAATAGTTTACCTTAGTTAAACGAAACTGCGGTAACATGAGGTTGGAAGTTCTAAGGTTCATATAATGGACATCTTCTTTCTTAATGAAATGTGTGCTATATTATAGGTTTGTTGTTTAATTTTAAAATTATATACTTACCTTTAGATAAATGACGGCATCAGTGCCGTATCCTTCACAAGACATAAGAATCAAATCACCGTGGAAGTAGCGCGCGTAGAGTCGACTGATTGGCAGGCCGTACCCGTAGCCTGGAAGAGATATATTTTTTTTTATAAAAAATACGTAACACTGCATCCAACCGTTTATTTAACTTTTGACAGCTCGAATTCTAGTCAATTAGTGATGTCCTATTGTGTTTCCGATTCGATTTTTTATAACAATCGATTTTATTGATGAAGAAAAAAAATTTAAGTCGTGAGCGAGTTCAAAAGATAATACCGCACCTCTCATGGAAGAATGGCATAAGTGGAATTACGTCAAACATGTTTATTGCTCCATTAGATACTGAAAAACATAACCCATATCCTCTTCAATTGGAAGCGGATGTGGGTTATATTTTTCTGTATCTAATCTCCAATTAGAGAGGACGTGGATTTTGTTTTTCTATATGTAATGAAGCAATAAACATGTTTGACGTAATTATGCCACTTATGCCATACTTCCATGAGGGGTGCGATATATTGTCTGATTGGGATCGTGATGTTGCGTTTGACAATTTGTGTACTCAAGAATTAAAAATTCATGTTATTCCCGTTTATACGGAGAAGAATCTGACGATTCCTTATAATAAACAACAAAAATTTATTATAATTCTTTATAATTTATTTCATTCAAGAGCACGTCGCTTCACTAAAATAAAAGAATAAAAGAGTCCAGGAAGTATTGCAATTTTTTGTCTTAATAATTACGGAACGCCTCCTACGTAAAGTAATGTATGTCCAAATTGCCAAGTTTACAGGGCGTTTTAAAGTTTTGAATTCACTGAAATGAACATAACACGTGACTTTAGCATTTTTATATATATATATATAGTTAGATGAACAACCATAGTACACAGTATACTGCCTCCGTGGCCGAACGGTTACCATGTCGGACTGCCACCCAGAGGTCCCAAATCGATTCCCGGGTCGGGAGAAATATTTGTATGGCCTACATTTATTTCTCTCATGAGTTTGGGTGTAATTTGTGGTTGTTGTGTGTGTCCATGGCACCCGCGACACAGGGTTTCCCTAGTGCGGGGCCATGTTGAGTGTGTGCGTGTGTGCGTTATATATTTTAAAATGCTGCGTGTGTGCGTTATATATTTTAAAATGCTGAAGTCACGTGTTATGTTCATTTCAGTGAATTCAAAACTTTAAAACGCTCCCCTGTAAACTTGGCAATTTCGACATACGATACTTTACGTAGGAGGGGTCGAAATGT
>NW_020653732.1:1733583-1741468 GCF_003589595.1 Hyposmocoma kahamanoa | reverse complement strand
GTGAAATTACTCCACTAGTTTGTTATAATTATTAATACAAAGATCGAGCACTCAGAAAAAATTCCTTCGATCCGTATAGCGTCTGGCACGGTATGCTAGACGACGTCGGTTCGAATCCGGCCGGATCGAAGGTATTTTTTTTGTAATAATAAATATATTTTTTTTACCAACTCTCAGGAATACATTTCTATGGGTAACGAAAGACGAAGATAATTACGTATTGCGAATGAGTCCAATTTGTCATTATGCAATTTACGCATTTGGTTCTGCACTACTGCACACGGCGGGCAACCTTATATTCACCTCTCCGAGCGCGTGCTTAGGTTCCTTTTTCCTCGTAGTGACCGCCTGGTGTCATTAGTGAGATGTAGTAGGCTATTATAGCGTAGGTATTTTCGATTTTGTATGAGATTGAAGTACCTGTTACGTAGTAACTTTTTTTTATGATGGTAACTGACTTTTTTCAAATATAATCTCAGTACAGAATACTAAAAAATAGACTCAAAAGTACGTGCAATTACATCTATTTGCCAAATTTTTTTGAAATCGGTTAGCGGAAAGTGCGCAAACCCGGATTCATCCCCCAGTTCGCCACTATACGGGACTTGACACAGGAGATAATAAAAATCGGTTCTCACTACTCAGAGTATAGTGAGAGAAAAACGCTTTGAATTAGAGAATAGCAAAATCAACCATTAAAATAATTGCTCCTTTTAATAAAATTTAGGCGCTATTTATAAATATGAATCTTCATGCGTGAACAGCCACCCTTAAAGGTGGATGATTTTCCTCAAAATTAAATGGGACTACTACCCTACCCTATTTCCAACAAAAAAGGAATCATGAAAATCGGTGCACAAATACCTGAGTTATCGCGTAACATACATACAAAATAAAATAAAAACATACAGTAGAATTGAGAACCTCCTCCTGTTTTTGAAGTCGGTTAAAAATAACCCTTCTTCTTTTCTTTCTAGCCGTTCTCAACCACATCGGAGTAGACTTTTGTCAGTTTCTGCCACTTCTTTCGGTTCTGTGCCACCTGTGTCCAATTCAACCGCGCCACTTTCTTTATGTTGTTCATGATCGGCTGGTCTGGAAATCTTTGGGAGAGGCCTATGTTCAGCAGTGGACGTCTTCCTACTAATATGATGGTAATGAAGTGCAGTATTTCATATACATTCAATTTATGTAATAATCCCTGACAAGTGTAGTATTTTATATACATTCAAGTCATGTAATAATTCCTATTAATAATTTTTCTTATTTTGTTATCTATTTTTTTTTGAACATCTAGTCGTGCGCCTGATGGTAAGCTATACGCCTGTCCATAACAGTTGCAGTGCCACTCAAAGTTTTAAATCGCAAAGATCTGAGGGGCACTGCCACTGCGCCCGTCACCCTGAGACATGAGTTGACAACTCCCATATGCCTGTAATTTCACCAGCACTCTTACCCTTCAAAACCAGAACAGAGTAATACTGACATTACTGCTTGGCGGCAGAAATGGGTAAGGTGGCAGTACTTCCCTGGACTAACTCTTTCACAAGGAGTTTAGGGTTACTATATTATTAGGTATTTAGGGTGCCGATTTTGTATGAGAGTGACGTATCTATTCAAGGTATATTCCTTGGTACATTCCTTTAAATTAAATTCTAATTTGCATTATTTCGCTATGAATAAAATAGAATGTAAATAGATCGTCAAATTGGGGCTTAAGAGGGAGCAGAGGAAAAATTCCTAATCTTCGATTTGATTTTAGAGGGGTATATCCACTTTAAAGTTAAAAATAAAATATTGTATGAGTAACTACACGATATATTCAAGCATAGACACTAATCAGAAACATAAAACAATAAAGTTTCCTCGGTAGATAAAAATGACGAAATGACCTCTAATTTTCACATTTTTTCGATTCATCCTCGAAATGCTACAAGTTATTAGGGCAAAAATTTAAAAATTAATTATATTTATGCATGATCGAGAACTGTCACTACGGATTTTTTTAAATCCCTTTAGTTTTAGAGTTATTCCGCTAAAACGAATTTCGTACTTTTAATGCGCAAAATTCAACATCTCCTGCGCATGTCACGCGAACTTCAGGCATATATTTGTTTAACAAATTTGGGCGGAGCCAACGTCACAACTTTTTTGGCATGCTCCCTCTTAAGAGTAAAACTTACAATGAAACAGGGGACTTGCTGGAAGCTGTTTCATAATTATTTTTATATAGGTAACCATCAATTTATAACTAATAATTATTTTATTGATAATTATAGAAAATCTATTTTTAAGCTGTAATATAAAGAAATTTGCCCAAAAAGATGCCTAAAATACATTTACTTAGTTTAGGCATCGCAATTACACATTAGATGCTAATATTAAAATGTTATACCTTTACTATGAAGAATGTATAATTTAGATTCCCTTCTTAATTCTTGTTTGAATACTATAATAGCTTTATTTACATTTGTTTTACTTCTATTGTAGTAGTTAAGTTATATTGAAATAAATTTATCTTTATCTGTTACGATGACTATTAGGTAAGTAATCTGTGGTATAGTCTATGCCATCGATAGGATAAGAGGAATCTTGGGTCTCAAACAACTCACCTCCTTTCTGCAAAATCTCCAGATCAGGTGCAGCCAAATAGTATCTGTCGCATAGAAATCTTGCGTTTTCATATGCGTCGCGTACCACGGCGACGACGTCGCACGCTGGATCGATGGAGCCGATGTGGCGACCGCCGTTGCCCATGCCGTTTACTGATGCTTGCTTGCCCACTCCCACTTGCTCGCCGAATAGGAGGGCTAGAAAGAGATAGATAGAGTTGTCTCTTGAAGTTCTTTTGACTTCCCTTTTAAAACTATTAATGACCAGAAGGCGAAATCGGCAGTTAAACTTCAAATAATACACACAGAGTAAGATCGATAATTCTCACGTACGTTGTTGTAAGCTACAAAATATCATTTTTACTTGTTGACTGAAATACCCTTTTTTAGCCGACTTCACAAAAGGAGGAGGTTCAATGTTCGACTGTATGTATTTTTTATGTATGTTCATCGATTTCTCCGTCAATAAATGTGGAACGATTTTGAAAATATTTTTTTTTGTTTGAAAGTCTGAAATCCGACTACGCGGATTTGCCACTCTAAGGCTGATTACACACGGCGTCGTAATAACAAATTTTTTACATCGGTTTTTTTGAATAAAAAGTAGTAATATTAATAAACAGAAGTGTCATAACGGAAACAAATGTCAAAAGTAAATCTTAGCGGAAACGGAAGCGGATGCGGCAGCGGAAGTGTAGGTAAATACAAGAAATATCTCAAGGAAATAATAGTTCCAAACAGGGCTTGTTTTTGGTTTCATAATTGCTCTTAACATACACAAAACTGTTAATAAAATACGTGCGTAACAGATAAGCAACGAGCTTGCGTACCTCATCCATCGCGAACGTTGTAAACTTCCTATTAAAGTTCCGTAATAAAAGTTGCAGAAGCAGAAACGGAATCAGAAGTGAAAAAGCGTGCGGAACTTCAGCAGTTGCGGAAGCAAAAGCAGAGGTCTGCTGAATCACTAATAAAAAAGTCATAATTATGTTATATTTATTTATAAAAGCTTTACCACCTTCACCCCTGTTTATTACGTCGGTTACGGGGTTAAAAAGACACATTTACTTACTGTGTTGATTGATAAGCATTCTTATAGATATCCGGCTCATGTAGAAGCGGTCGAGGAAGTACTGTATCGACACCTCGGTGCCAGAATCTACTTCGTGCGATTCTTTTAACTCTAATACACCTTGTGCCATCGTTTGCACTACGTCGGCATGCCGGTTTCTTATATGGGCTAGGCGTTCGCAAAACCTGGAATGAGAAAAATAAAGAAATCAGTGATTCAGCGAATGCATTCTAAGGGCTCATTCAGATTCATGGAGTGTATAAACAGAAATAGAGACGAAATAAGGGTCATACATTCCCTGGTAACTCATCAGTGATACATCACTTATAAATATATGTCACTGAAATATAGACAACGCCAACAACTGACCTGTGTGTACGTCTCCGTATATTCCAAAAACATTCTGTATTTATTGTAATAAATATAATATCTCTAACAATAGCGTGCTGTTCCATGGAAAAACAGCAAAACGTCTAATTATAAAACAAACAGAACCAAATTTCATCGGTAATTAAATATTTAATTATGCTACTTTCGTCCATTATAGCAAAGCTCAAACAGTTTTATTGACGTGTAGAGAATCAAATTTTACGTTCAAAAATGATAGAACCTTATATTTCAACTATTTTGAGTTACAACAATGTTGTAATAGCAATGCGATGTAAATTCTCAAAACACTTTTACGTAGGCCTTAGTTTGAATAACTAAATTATTCTCGTAAAGTATTTATTCTCTTCTCGCTAAATAATTACATCGGACTCTGTTCTTCGGGTGAGTCGACGCCAGACCAAGCACTGTGAAAGATACGGGCGGACCGAGGGAATACCAACTACGTAACCAATTACGTAAACGCAACGAGGGTCTACTACATTTGATTTATTTTGACGTAGTAGCAGTAAAGCTCCTTGTGAAAGAGTTCATCCAGGGTAGCACTGCCTCCTTACCTATTTCTGCCGCCAAGCAGTAATGTCAGCATTACTGTGTTCCGGTTTTGAAGGGTAAGGGCGCTGGAGAAATTACAGGCACATAGGACTTGTCAACTTAAGTCTCAGTGTGACGGGCGCAATGGCAGTACCCCTCAGATCTTTGCGATTTAAAGCTCTGAGTGGCACTGCAAGTGTTATGGACAGTCGTGTAGCTTATAGTGTAACGCCATCAGGCGCACATCCTGTCCGTTCCGTCATTTGATATTATAAAAAAAAATCAAAATTTATTTAAAACATTTCAAAAATATCGGCTAATGGTCTTAGTCGTTTGGTAAAACCATAAATGACACACGTTTTAAATTAATCGACAACGACATAGGTTTATTCGTCAGACGATCATTTTCCCAGCTGGATTACTATTGGTTTAGTAATTATTTCCTTAACTCGGCTAAAGAGAGGCACTTACTTGCTAAGTACAGGTGGCTCCGGCTCCATCTTCTCAAACTGTATGATCTCTTCGAATGATCGTTCGTACCACTGGTTTACGAGGCCCACAGATGGCATGCGAAGTAGGTTCTCTGGGAGTAGTGCTATCTCTTTCATTATGTTCGCTAGCCTGGAAGAGAGAAAGAGGTGGCATTAGGTTCGTACTATTTGACTATAATTGGTCCTATTAGCATACGGCTCAATTTACATTAGAACGGAAGCGAGTTTGTTACCCGCAAGTCTGCAGGTTTAACCGCGAAAGAAAAAAAACAATGGAAATGCCATAAGATTCTTTTCTATTTCTAACTTAACCCCAGATCAGCCAGTGTACAAGGTTACAGACCTCTGTCACTTGACTTCATCCGGTTCTTCGAGAGACTAGTGCCTCGTGTGAGCCGCGTCGCGTGCACGTACAGTACCCTCCCTATTTTCCAGATAGGTACCGGAGCTATGGGCACGCTCACTTCCCGTTGCGTATTGCACAAGTAGCGGTTACCAAGGCTAAGCCGTCGATTCTGAATTCACTAAGAAATCTCCTCAAAAGGCGCACTCACTTGCCGACGCCGAAAAAAAAACGACGTCTCTCCAGTTCCCAATAACCTAATCGGCTACAGAGACCGCAGGATACATAACTTATCCTCTACTGACTACTGGCTCTCCGGACTAGTTCCGGAGATGCCAGTTGCAGTGACCTGCGACGCCCCGGCCACGCCCAACCGGGGCAGACAAACATGTCCGTCTCTGCAGCTAACCACAAACCCCAGCGAGTCCATATCCAAGTCTGGTTCCATCAGAGACGTACGCCGCCGTCGAGCCCGTAGTCTCTCCGAAAAACCCTATCTCTCTCGGTCCCTATCTCTCGGGTAATTTAGTAACAGTTAATATTAAAAAAAAAATGTCATATAATAATAAAGAAATACGTCATATTATGAGTAGAATTATGTCACTTGAAAGTTTGAATTTACAACAGTAGCATAACTTTATAGTATATAATTAACATTTATTTATTATTCAAATTTATTATAATATTGTTATTTTTATTTGTCATCAAAGTATTCATTTAAATTGTAATAGTATTTATTAATAAGATGTAATTTTAATTTATTTAGAAACAGTGAATACTTTTCCTCGTTTTTAATAATGGGCGGGAGCTCGTTGAATATCCTCACCGACATCGAGTGGGGACTTAAGCTGTGTATGTGTAGCCGAGATCGTGACAGAAGCAATCTATTGCGTGGTCTAAAAGTGTGTCGTTGAGGCAGGTCGTCAGGGTGCTGTTTAATGCGTCTAACTGTCAATGCAAAATATGCTCTATTTATTTAGCTTTTTACGGTTTAACTTAAATGAGCGTCCCGGGCACGCGGGCGAGTCTGGCTTGAACTTGGTCTACGCGGACTCCGCTCGATGACCGGGTGGTTGTATTATTCAGAGGAATTTAAATGTTGTTACCTAGTAAATAGAATTCAGATTCGTCATTAATGTACATCAAGGCGTGTTAACTGGGCGGTCGCCGCGAAAACTTTCGCTTCGTGTAACTGGACGCCTAAGCTCTTTATGAAAGAACTCGTCCAGGGAAGTACCACCTTGAATTCCACCTAACCTATTTCTGCCGCCAAGCAGTAGTATGAGCATTACTGCGCTCCGGTTTCGAAAGGTAAGGGGTGTTGGTGAAATTACAGGCACATTGGATTTGTCAACTTTGACTCAGGGTGTGACGATGTGACCTCAATACATCGTCATCACACCTTTTTATCGATATTTCTTCCTGGCCAATCGTTTTTAAATTTTGAATCGTTCTTTCTTTAATTTCTTTCCCTCGTCATCCTAATTTTGTTTCGTTAAATCGTCACTCCCCGCCCGATCGCGGCAGCGAACAGGTCTTTCGTAAATTTTTTGAACCGTTTACCTGTTACCAAAAATCTCTTGTGCAATAAACATTTTAAAGATCACACATATTGATAAAACGGGAATAGTATTTATAAAACTGGATTTATTATCACTATTTCTTTACCCTTTTGAATTTTGAACTTTAAACTTACTAAGCAAGATGAGTGGAGGTTGCGGAGGCTGCGGAGGCTACTACTCTCCTGGCTACATTATAATCCTACTGAACATTCCAAGCGGTACCAGTGGCGGTACACGCTTTTTCAAGGGTCTTGGGCGCAGTGGCAGTGCCCCTCAGATATTTGTGATTTAAGGCTCTGAGTGGTACTGCCACTGTTATGGACAGTCGTGTCGCTTACCACCAGGCGCACGACTAGATGTTCAAAAAAAAAAATAGATAACAAAATAAGAAAAATTATTAATAGGAATTATTACATGACTTAAATGTATATATAACTAAACTAAAAAAAAGTATATATAACTTGTCAGGGATTATTACATAAATTGAATGTATATGAAATACTGCACTTCATTACCATCATATTAGTAGGAAGACGTCCACTGCTGAACATAGGCCACCCCCAAAGATTTCCAGACCAGCCGATCATGAACAACATTGTTCGTCCCGTCCCTTAGTTACTAAAAAAAGTCTACCGTAAACAAATAAATGAATTTAAATTTGCTTAACAAAATTTATGTATGACCTACAGACCTGCGTTTACGCACGCGCGCACGTTGCGTCATATAACAATAAACAACGTTATCCGGTGTTGAAAGGACGCATTCATTCATACTCATCACACGTTATTAGCACAATTAATGATAATCACAGGCTGACAAATTTAATTTGACCTCTCGCCATTTTGTAGAATGTATAATAATTATTTTTTAGTCATTACAAGCGC
>NW_020653732.1:1716533-1733573 GCF_003589595.1 Hyposmocoma kahamanoa | reverse complement strand
TGGCACGGTATGCAAGAAGACGTCGGTTCGAATCCGACCGGATCGAAAGAATTTTTTCTGAGTGTTTTTTCTAAGTTGTTTTAATTTCCTACTTTTTTTTTTAAATTTGATTTAATCAATTGTCAGCAGTGTTTGATATGTCAGAAAATCTAGAATAAAGACATTTTTCTTTATCTAATTTCAATTGTATTGGTGTTGAGTACTTACTCATCCTCTCCGACGATGTTAATTTAATTTTATTTATTTAATCGCTGCTATATTATTTAATATACTATTAGTGTCTAATTCATTTAAATATAAACTTACTTTACTAAAGGAAAAACAAAACTTACGTAGCATTGACTTACAAATAAATGGACGACGGGTCTAATACAAAAACCACGAAAAAAATGTCCCAAGTCAACCTATTTAAACGTAGTGACATGTAAAGGAATATGAAAAAGCTAAAACGTTGAATTCAAATTGTAATGTCATCGCAGTACTGTCTAATTTTGCTTGCTTCGCTGTCAGTCGTGCAAACGACGACTAAATCGTGAATGACGCTCTGTATACGATTTTAACGCCCTATAAGTTCGGACACTTTTTAGCGCGGACCCGACGTCCATATAATTGTAAGTCAATGTTACGTACTAACTTTTTTTATGATATCACGTGACGGGACGAACAGGTCTGCGCCTGATGGTAAGCTACCCGCCTATACATAAACAGTTGCAGTGCCATTCAGAGCTTTAAAAGAGCGACGATCTGTCGGGCACTGCCACTGCGCCCATCACCCTGAGACATAAGTAGTCAAGTCCCATGTTTAGTTTAGTTTAGATTATTTCTCTCAACATTACAAATTTCATACAAATACAATTACATGTATTTACTTGTATGGAATTTCAAGTACGGTTTCTAAAATTAGTACTTATAATCTTTATTACTATAGAAGTAATGTGTCAAAAAGGATGTGACTGTTTATGGCTTATCATAGGCCAGTTAATACCGTGTTTTACGGTAAG
This sequence comes from Hyposmocoma kahamanoa, assembly GCF_003589595.1. Taxonomy (NCBI): domain Eukaryota; kingdom Metazoa; phylum Arthropoda; class Insecta; order Lepidoptera; family Cosmopterigidae; genus Hyposmocoma; species Hyposmocoma kahamanoa. The sequence continues at coordinate 1,732,572 of NW_020653732.1, read as the reverse complement.
CCTCTAAACAATAGATGACGCAGGGTTTGTTTGTCGGTTGAACATCAAGGTCTAATTTCTATGTATTTAGTTTGATCTCGGTGGTCCAGCGGTCTGCGCTGTGGTAGAGAATAGAATAGAATACGTTTATTTGCCAGAATACAGTAATGATAAAGGTCTTAAATAAAATTAGGTACATTGTGTTCAACCTGCAAGCAGATGTGCAAATATTAATTTCATGTTTGGTTTCTATTGTTAATTGCACTTCAAATTAATGTAAATTTTTATTTGGAAATTCTAAGCATTCTTTATTACTATAGAAGCAAAAGCCGTTTTGTTAATTGTAATTTAAAAGTATGTCCTTGTAACAATTTAATTTCATTTGGCAAATGGTTGAAAATAATTACACACATGTTGAAGCAGTATTTCTCATAAATTAAAAACAACGGTTTACAGCTGTTGTCGAACCACGCACCGCAGATCGCCCGAACACACTTCTTCTGAACCTTAAAGAGGTAAAGTACGATAAAACTATTCACGTACAGTCTGTTTTTTTTTTGAAGACGGAGTAAAATGGAGAAAAATGCAATTTGCAGGGTTGCTAGTTTTCATAAAATTTTAAATAGTGATTTAGTTTTTTTTTTTTCACTTTTTTGAATGTCACGATGTTTTAGGTAATACCAAGATATTCAATTATTTATTGTAAAGACCAAAAACAAAGATCTGCAAGAAGCACATAGAAAAATTCGTAAGGTCTGCTGGGTCGTTCCGTTGCTTAATTGGTAGAGCATCTGACACGGATTGCCTGAAGGTTTTGGTACGAATTCAGCCGGATTTCTAAGTGTACGAACTTTGTTATTAATAATTACAGTCATGTAGTGGTTGTCGACAGTTTTATCGATAGATTGTGAAAGAAGGTAAAAAGTCTGAATAATTGTGAATGTTACAACATTGTAATGATTACATACACATAACAAATTAATGCGTTAATGCCTTCTTTATTTTATTTTGACAGTTGGCCTAATAGTATCGACATAAATTTTTATTCATATACATTTTAATAAAAACTGGCAATTTTGATTATTTATTTATTAAACTTCATTGACCACAACACAAAAATGGTACAAAAGGCGGATTTTATATTGAATTTAAATGAAAAACTGAAAATATGTCTCTTCTTCGTATTTTTATAGACATAGTCATTGACTTACAAATAAATGGACGACGGGTCTAATACAAAAACCACGAAAAAAATGTCCCAAGTCAACCTATTCGAAATTTAAATTGTAATGTCATCGCAGTATCGCGCTGTCAGTAGAACAAATGAAGACTAAAGCGGAGTGTCGCGCTCTGTATACGATTTTAGCGCCTTACAAGTGCGGACACTTTTTAGCGCGGACCCGACGTCCATATAATTGTAAGTCAATGGACATAGTTCTCAATGTCGTGTATGTATGTAGTGTATGTAGGTACGCAGTTGACAAATCAAATGACCTGTGCCCAGCAGATGGGAGGAATAATGAGCCTATAATGATTGAAATGAAAAAAGTACAGTTATTGTACGATAGTCGATAGAATATTTGTCGATTGCAATCACTAGCTGTGTCCTAGGTCTGCTCAGAGTGTAGTAAAATAAAATAGTAGTTAATTAACATTTGGTTGTTAGCCACTCTATGTCACTCCTTTGTATCGATATGTAGACATTTATTATTGAGTATGTAACCAGAAATAGAGACGAAATAAGGGCCATCCATCCCTGGCAACTCATCAGGCAAATGGGCCTTATATCACTTTTAAATATCAAATCTCGTTTGCGCTGAAATCACAAATTAGAAAGCTGAGTACAGCGCCAACAACTGACCTGTGTGTACGTCTCCGTGTATTCCAAAAATATTCTGTATTTATTGTAATAAAGATAATATCTCTAACAATGGGGGGCTGTTCAATTCGGCGATGTGGGCAAAACAGCAAAACATCTAATAAATTAAAGTAATTAAATATTAAATAAGTAATTTTTAAATTTTCGTCCATTATAGCAAAGCTCAAGTTAAACTGGTCGATTTAAAGTGAAACAATTGACGACACTTGTCAATTGTTTCGAATTCGGGTTATATACTCGATGAGGCCAAAAAAAAACAGCATCCGCATATATGTAAAAAAAACCTGCACTGATAACAACCCTGCTCTACACATAAACCTAAGACAATAAGTGCTTACGTTTAACAAAATTAATTAAAAAATTTTATTAATTTAATTTTATTAATTTAAATTTAATTAAAAAAGTGGTCGTATTGAAGTGAAACATTTGACGACACCCGTCAATTGTGTCGAATTCGGGCTTTCCAATCGGAGCGTAATTGTCACCGTAATGATTTGGCAGGATAGTTTTCAAACAAATTAAATGACATTTCGTCTCTATTTCTAGTTATATACTCGATGATATTGGAACACCCTATTCCGACCATGATTGTTATACCTACTAAGCTATTAGCAAGTACATAAATAAATGTATTCAAGTAGGCACCTATACATTTCCCAATGACTATCACGTGCTTCAGTAAGGTTTAGAATAATAATAGACAAATTAATTAACTGTTTGTACTTTGAACCGTTCTTATTACAACTGGTATAGAGTTGCATTTCATTTAATCGCCTGGTCCTGGGGCCTGTGTCAACTTGAATTGGTAATTTGTTTGATTTGCTGAATTAACCAGTCTATAGTGAGCCAACCCAGGACGACCTCAGTCAAGTTCATTGATGTTATATCTACTACATACATACTAACCTTACAGGTAACTCCTTTCTGAGGAATATGAAGGATTTTTTTTCGCATGCATTTAAACCTGTAACAATAAGAAAAAAATAATTAAACAACATTCAATACTTTATTACAAACCATGTTATATTTAAGGCGGTAGGTAACATAAATTAAGTTCATTATAGACCCTGTAAGGGCACAGCAAATGACAAAACTCCGATTAAATTAAACTAATTTTAAACCCTATTGTATTTACTAAAGCCTTAAGATTAAACAGGTAGATATTGCTCATCTTAGAATAATAACGCATAGAATGATAGTTTCATATCAAACGAACTGTCACAACTGAGGCAAAAATCAAAGTCATGTAGGCTAGTTTTAGTAGTAGGTTAATTTTCGGTTTTAGTGAATATTTATATAAAAATACAAGTTGAAACGCGTTACTTCCTTGTGGAATGTGATGTTAGTATCTATTTTATATTTGTCTGACGTATTTTTACACACATTTACCGCACATTTCGTCATTTTTAGCTAAAATTCTGGAGCTGTTCGCGGTGCAAGTTGACCTTGAGCACTGAAGGCCCGCCCGCTCGTGTAGGCGCTTTTGGCGCGCTTCAATTTGCCTCACTTAGCATGCGGGGACTAGGTTTCTATGCGTTATTATTCTAAGTTGCTCATAATGCATTTGTTGACAAATAATAGTTTATGTGACTGTTACATAACGAAAGGCATTAAGATACGAGTGTGGGTTTATGAAACATCTCACGAGTGTTTTAATGTCTAATTATGTACAGTTACGTACACTGCTTTATCTACACACACATTATAAGCTCTCCGTGATGTGTTCAGGAACCGCATGTTACGACTGGCGAAATGGCGGCAAATAAAAACTTTTTTCACGCACGTCACACAACCGTAGTTTTTATTTTTAATTCATAGACAAACTAGAATCGGCAATTGTCATATCGTTCGATATCAAGTAGCGTGTGTAATTGTCAAAGTTGTATTGTTTTGTTTTTCAGAGATGTTCGAAATTTGAATGTAATAATAATCTCAGTACAGAGTACTAAAAACCGACCTCAAAAGTACGTGGAATTACGTCTATTTGCTCAATTTTATTGAAATATCCCCTAGTTCGCCACTATACAGGACTTGACACTGGAGATAATATTCGGATACTGGAAATAATCGGTTCTCACTACTCAAAGTATATTGAGAGTAAAACGCCTCGAATTGGAGAAATAGCAAAATCAACCATTAAAATAATTGCTCTTAAATTAAAATTAGGCGCTATTTATAAAAATGAATCTTCATGCGTGAACAGCCACCCTTAAAGGTGGATGATTTTCTACAAAATGAAATGGGACCACTATGGAAGTACTCATAGTAATCATGAAAATCGGTTCACAAATACCGGAGTTATCGCGTAACAAACATACAAAAAAAAAGAACATACAGTCGAATTGAGAACCTCCTCCTTTTTGAAGTCGGTTAATAATAACATCAAATTCGATGTTATGAAGCAATAATAACATTACAGATAAGAAATTTGTTCTAACAAAACAGTTTACCTTTATGCTAGTCGTAATTTGGGGTTTTTGAACATGTTATAGAGAGTTTATGAAGAGAAGATAAACATATTATCTGTATTATGTATTAACTATTATAATTATGTATATTATTAATTGGACATGTCCCTATCATCTAAGTATTCATGTACTGTGTAGTCACTTTTTCCCACTAAATATGTATTTAACGCTTTGATATAAATTTTGTTTCGCTTGTTTCTGTTTCTATTATTTTTGGTAATTTGTTATAAATTTTAATTGACATAACAAACGGACTTGACGAATGCAATGTTAATCGCGAGGCTGGTAGTATTAATCTGCCTTTGTGTCGGAAGGAATATTTAGTCGGAAATGTCTTCGCGCTCTGTAGATAAATTCAAATTTACTGACATTACTATGTGTTCTTCATTGCAGTAGAGTTCCTAGGGACAGAGTTCGTCCAGAGACGTATTGCCACCTTACCTATTTCTGCCGCCAAGTGGACTAACATACATAAAATATAATACGACAATAAAATAAACAACTAATGTTATATTATATTTGTCAAGGACGTGTGGCGCAATCCGGTGTCAGGTAACCGGCCGCGGAATCGCCGATACATGACACCCTTCGGTCAAAACTCTTCCTTCAAGGCCGACAGATGTTCGGTCGGTACTCTCACCACAAACGAATTGAAATTCACGTTGTGGCGGGACTCCAACCGCTCGACCCTCAGGGTGTATTTGACTTTATGTCTGATGTACTCCACTATCTCCTCAGACTTCGTGGAGTAATGTCGCGACAGGTACAGCAGCGTCGTCGGTGTTGCTGAACGGCGCAAAAAGTTCGATCCTGTCGGTGGTGTGCCACACAGGTTACGGCTGGTGGGCTTCCTCTTCCTCTTCACCACCTTTGTGACAACTTTGTGATACGGGGATTACTTTTACTCTTAGCCGATTGCCGCCTCTCGAGTTACGAAGTGGCGGGTCGGCTGGTAGAAGCGGCTACAGCGGCGTAAGCACGTGACGTTTCTGCCGTATATATAAAACATTAAAATCCAAACTGTCTCCGTGGCATGGTACATAGTACCATGCTGGACTACTACGCAGAGATCTCGGATTTGATTACCGGGCCGGGAGAACGACGACATGGGTCTAGATTTCACAGTAATATTTAAAATGTATTCCATAGCATTTAAGTTTATTTGAAAAGAGCAATCCCCAGAGTTTCTTGCTCGTACATCTCAGGGAAGTCAGCACAGTGCACGAGCAGAACATATTCATCCTATTCCAAGGCTGCTGACGGTGGAGAGATCTAGTCGTATACGCATAAGGAAAAAAGCGGTTCATCGTCAAAAGAATATCACTAATTTCCGTCAACTGACCGAGGAATGACCTCCTCTTGAATGTCTTCTGGGTACATTTATAAGTCTTCTTTCTTTGAGAATATCTTCACACCCTGACTCGTTTAAATTGAATAACATCACCGTTGACTCATCAATTATCATCCCCATAAAGATGCATGTTTTAAGACTTGAGGGCCCAAAATATCACCGTAGGTAAAAATACAGAAAGAAATGGTTAAAAAAACTACTAAAAATAAATTTCATTTTTATGGTTTACATAAAAAATCAAAAGATTAACGTCCTTACTAATTAAAAAACACAAAACCCTGGTAGTAAGTAACATTGAATCAATATTTATCTCTTCGAGAATTCGCCATGTCGATAATAGCACAAAGGTTCAATTTCGATTAAAGATTCTCATTGTATACTCATGCGCCGATATAAAATACCCACATTATCAGCAATCGTTAATGTTTTAAGAAATGCAACGTTACGTTATTAACGAGAAATAAAAAATATTAATGAAAGTATCATAAGGTGATATAGGGGATCTCAGGAAGTTAAATAAATCAGATCACTTACCTACTACCTCCCGTCACTCTTTTTTGTTAAAAACACAACGAATCTTAACTTTGTATGCAAAATAGTGCATTGTTGTAAAGTGTTTCAAGGCTATCAACTGTCGTAGTGTAGATTACCTATACGCATGCGACTAGCACTGCATAACTTGTTTGTTAGAGACAGATTAATTGTAGTGGCTTTAATTGTTAGCGTTGTGTGTTTTTTATCCTCCTAACGTCGTATACCCCATTACTGAGGGTCGTGGCTCCCCTGCGGAAACAAGCTCCACATGACCACGCTGTGCCATCTGTGGCGGTCTTTGGCATTTGGAGCGAATTATGGAGACCCATGCCGAGGGCCGTACAAACTTGATCGGACCATCTTGTGGGACAGCGACCTCTCAGACGTTTACCGCCAATTTGTCCGGTCGTCTGAGGTTTTGCCCTTCTTTCCTGGCAATGTGACCAAAGAAATCAAGTACCCTACGCAGACATAAGGTGGACAGTCAGTCGTTGGTACGAAAATCAATCCAAAAGACTCGCTACATTTTCCTGCAGCACCAAATCTCGAAGGCGTCAAGGTGGTCACGTTCCGCCTTTTTAGTGTCCACGTTTCCGCTCCACAGTTAAGTATTTTTTATAGTACTTATTCAAATGATTACGGCATCAAGACCCAGATAGAAATTGTTTGAGCTTTTTTTAACAAAATAAGGAAAGTTCTGTGCTGTCGTAAACTGAACATTAAGCTATGAATCAGGCTACTTTTATATTACATCTGGCCTATCGTCATGTACGGTAACGTGGACCTTAAAAGATGACTGTTGCTGGTGAAATTACAGGCACTGGGACTTGTCAACTTCTGTCTCAGGGTGACGGGCGCAGTGGCAGTGCGCCTCAGATCTTTGCGACTTAAAGAACTGAGTGACACTGCAAGTGTTATGGTCAAGCGTGTATCTTATCATCAGGCGCTCGCCTGAAATTACTTTCACCAGCACCCTTACCCTTAAAAACCGGAACGCAGTAATGCTGACATTACTGCTTGGCGGCTAATAGATAAGGTAGCAGTCCTGCCCTGGACAAACTCTTTCACGAGGAGATCTACTGCGACTAAATATTTCACACTCCACACTAGTTGGTGGTATACTTAGGACAAATTCGGTGAACTTGTCGAGGACTACCACTATCAAATAATACCATTTGCATCCGGATGGATGTTTCTAGCTCTTCCTCATTAGCAAACTTTGCAATGCTCCCGAGTGGCGCGTGCCCAATCAGTGGTCGCGTGTATGGCTAATCAGCCTTGTGTTTAGTAAGAAAAATAATTCGAATGTTCTATATTCGAATCTATCTAATCTAGTAGTCCGGATTTAACTCCATTAGATTTTTTTTTGGGGTTGGAAGAAACAAAAAGTTTATTTTAACCCAGTGAATACGAGAGAGGAGCTATCGGCGCGCATTCGTGAAGCTGCTGAAGAAATTCGTGCAAATCCCGAAATTTTATATCGGGCCACGCAACAGGTGGGAATTCGGACAACAGCTTGCCTTCTAAATAGGGGGGACATTTTGAACACCTTTTATAATTTATGTGTTTCTTTTTTTTGTAAAATAAATAATCTAATATTTTTTACTGTTTTTTATTTCAAATTAACTTACTACATCTCAACACAAAACAATTTACTAGAAAGACTGTAAAATTTACTTATTTCGCTCTCGGAGACGTTATGTTGCAGAAGCTGTAACTTTTAGAATTGTGGACATAGGATTATGATTTTTGTCGTGTTTTTAAGAACAGCTGAAATACTTTAAAATTCATACATAAAAACTGTACCTTAATTTGGTGATTTTAGGATTAAATTACAAAAACTTAGTTTTTTTGGTAAAAATTTACATTCATTATTTTTTTTAGGCAATCCCCCACTGTTTTAAGTACATGACAGATATTTTATTCAATTGCCGCTAATCTTAGCTTTCCGAAAAAATATTTTTTATGTTCGTACTGCTTTTACTTCTCATAATATAATTAAGATAAGATAATTTTAGAACAAACGTTTAGCAAACTAAGTATAAAAAATCAAAATGGCTGCCATTCCTAGGGAGTTGAGTTTTGACCCCACATGTATTAGTGTTTTTCACATAATATTGAATACTAAACACCCCCTTCAAGTTTGTACAGTGCGTGCCCTAACACACTGTATAATCTCACCTGATGGAAAGTGACGATGAGGTCGACGATGGAGCATGCACACCTAAATAATGCCTATTCACTCTCGCCTTGAAAAGGTCCAAGTTATAACGTTCAGGGAACAAGTTTGCAGGCAGGGAATTCCACTCCATAGCCGTTCGCCATATAAATGTGGAAGCGTAACGCTCCGTGCGAATCTTTGGAATATCCACAACATAGGGGTGGAACTCAAGCCTATGCCTTGTCCCTCGGTGATAGAAAGGAGGAGGCGGAATTAAATCGTGTAATTCCATCGCACTCTCTCCGTAATATAGCCTGTAAAATATCGATAAGCAGGCAACTATACGGCGGTGCTCAAGCCTCAGAAGCTTCGCCTCTACTAATTCCGAATATATCGATCGAATATCTAAATTTCGAAAATTTGAATATTAGAATATTCGAATTGCAAGCCCTAAGCACTTCCAAGGACCAACTCTTTTAAAGCTCTACTGCTACTAATTTAAATTAGTACCTTATTTGGCACCACATTTTATGGTACACCGCTCATTCGTTTTTCTGGCCTGGTGATTCAGAAAAGCGATTCCTTGAAGCGTAGTATTGAAACGCTTGATAACAATCTTGTATCACGCGTACAACACTGATGGGTATGTGTCGTCGGCCGTATAATCGAGAATAAAACAAGCTCCGATGCTCTAGAAGTTCCTAATATTTTTTTTTTTATGTTACCTATCAAGCGGTGAGACCAACAAGTCGTGGGCCTGTAAAAGCCTGTGGTAATCGACACGCCTGTCCATAAGATAACATCGATACCTCAATTAACACTACGCTAACTTTATATTACGCTTCCCGATTTTTGTGTAAAAAAACAAACAAATAACGATCAGAACAGAGTACAAAAGAAACCAACTTCAAAAATTCGTGGAATTGGAAAACATTCGTGGAATTGGAAAACACCAAAATCGGTTCACAAATCGAGAAGAGTTATCGCGTGAGATAAATACAAATACAGACGAATTGATAACTTCCTCCTTTGTTTGAAGTCGGTTAAAAAGAAAATAAAAACAGAACAAGTCCAAAAATTAAGTTGGCGTGCGCGCCTTTTAGCAGGCTGTTAAGGTAAGAGGCTCTCCTCCCTTCCTAGCGAAGTGAACTCGAAAACGGGTGGGCACCGCTGGGTCTTCGAAGAATGCTTCGGCGCCCCCAAGACCCAGCACATGGTGCAGAGCCTGGTGCCGAGGTGTTTTTTGGTAAGTAGGAGTCTCACATATCCTTCATATCATAAGTCTGTATCCCCAGACGGAAGGTATCCATGATGGATTTCCCCGCGTAAAAAAAAAGTGGTCATCATAAATTATCTGTAAACTTGTTGTTACCTCTTAAAGTAGGTTACTAAAACCTCTCTTTGAATGTCATATTAAATATATGGGAGCGTTTTATGTTAAAATGTTGGATATTTCTAGTTTTATTTTTAAAAAGTAATTAATGTCGATTTACTCATTAGGTAACATACTTTCTATATCAGTTTAAAGCTTTTTGATATCTCCTAGATTTATAGAATAATCGCCTGGGCACACTTAACGATTACACCCTGCATACAGGATATTAGATGACATTTCTGTATGTGGTCGTTAAATTTTTCACCTGTGATCAGTAGGCGGCACTACACGCGTGACGTAAGCGTTAATGATCCCAACGTGCCGCTAGATGGCATTAGTAGTACCCTAAATCGTTTAGTTACAGAGAAAACTACTTATGGAGACAGTTTTAGATTGGACATTAACTCATTGCTCAACAAACACTGAAAAAGTATTTAGTACAAACTTCAAGTATGAAAATTTTTGTTAAACGTAAGCACGTACTGTCTTACGTTTATGTGTAGATTAGGAATGGGAATATAGCTTTTTCTGAATATCGAAATCGAAGCTATATCAATATTCGAAATCGAATTTAGAAACTATATATTTTCTGAAATTATAATATTCATGGATACAGCCCGCGTGCGCACTACGTCGCTATATTGCCTTTAGTGATATCCGGAATCAGATTTCGAAACTATATATTATTGGATATAGTTCTACAAGAGTTACGAAAACGCACGAAAAATGGTTTCGCTTTGATATCACTCAGTGAATATCTGATACGAAGCAATATAGTTTCTAAGATACACGATATCGGATATTCGATATTGCCGCTATATATAGTTTCAATAACTATAATTAACTATATTTATTATATAACTATATCTGTAACGCCCATTCCTAGTGTAGATTTGAAATGAAATATAAAAGTGTAACTCCCATGACTGACTAGACATTGGCAAAATTCTTCAAGAGAAGCTATAAATTTAAGAATAGATAGATAGATAGAAATAAACTATAAATTATAATTATCTTTTTTTTGTTTATTGTGACTATTTTTAAATGTTGTTTTAGATGTAATTATATTGTTTAACTTATTAAACCTTTACCTTTTGGCACAAATTAGAGCAAGTACTGGATTCTTGAGTTAAAAGTAACAATTTGTTTCTGTATAATAGTCTGTCTATGTTGTCTGTTGTTGTAGATTCTCCTCAGCGAATTCTATCGAAACTCACCGGTCATATTCTAGTTAAAAATGCGTGTCTTCCTATGAATTTAAAATGAATACTACAAGGTTCTGCAATATGACGACAAAAAATTCCAAAATTACATTAGAATAAATAGAACATGTTTATGGAATTACTTCAACCCTTGAAAAGCCACGACAAGAAACCATCTTCGGAAACACTATTTGTGCAGAAGAACGACTTATAATTACGTTGAGGCGAGTGAAAAATGCGGTAATACTATCCTATATTGCAGGGTGTTGTTTTACATTGTCTATAAAGTCTTCAATTCGATTTTAAGTGATAGTCGCGCGGCCGCCACGTGGCTGCAGCACGTCTGTATCGTATTCCAGAACTCTACTCAATGCTCAAGTCAGGATTTGAGCAGACTTGAGTATGATTTCAAGCACTGGAAATACGATCCTAATGGCAAGGACTTGAGTATGATTTTCAGTGCTCAAGGCAATACTCAAGTCCTGACTTGAGTATTGAGTAGAGTTCTGGAATACGACCCTAACAGCGGTTAATTTGAACGCGCCCGAAATTACTCCTAGGGATTAAACGATGCACTTTACTCCCGCTACGTAACGCTTTATTGACGTACTTTTGGAGCATGAGAATTGAAAAACCAGTTTTGAGCCAGTAAAACGGAAGTTGGACTTTGGACTTATTATTTACAAACAACTCTGACCTTGAAACAAGTGTCTGACGCAAATTACACAAATATGAAGAACTCGAAAATAACATGTTTCGGCTCGGTTACGTTTTGTTGAGAATTAGTGACTAATGATATAACAGCTAGAACTATACCGACGGCAGCAAATAGTAACCGGTTATCATTGACTTACAAATAAATGGACGACGGGTCTAATACAAAAACCACGAAAAAAATGTCCCAAGTCAACCTATTTAAACGTAGTGACATGTAAAGGAATATGAAAAAGCTAAAACGTTGAATTCAAATTGTAATGTCATCGCAGTACTGTCTAATTTTGCTTGCTTCGCTGTCAGTCGTGCAAACGACGACTAAATCGTGAATGACGCTCTGTATACGATTTTAACGCCCTATAAGTTCGGACACTTTTTAGCGCGGACCCGAGCGACGTCCATATAATTGTAAGTCAATGCCGGTTATGTGCATTTTATTAGTTACAATTTTGAGCAATGAGGCTAATATCTGAAGAACATTTCGAATATAAATGGGTTATTCTCTCTAGCTTTTAAAATTGTGATTTTGGAAATTTATGTTATTTTTGTTAACTGCCTTCGTGGCCGAACGGTTATCACGCTGGACTGCCACGCAAGAGGTCTCGGATTCTACCTACCTTTATTTCTCTCGTGAGTTTGGGCATCATTTGTGGTTTGACCAAGACACCCGCGACACAGACTAGGGAAGAGCGGAGCTATGAGGGTGCACGTTATTTTTTCTTTTAATATTTCACGTTACATTACGTACCTACTCGAATATTAAATAATATTGCACGATAAAACATCGAATACCTAAATAATAAAAATTGCCACGGTAATTAGCTAGTAAACACTAGTCCGAGAATAACCGTTAAACGAACAGAACTAAGAAAAGTTTGCTTTCAATTTAAGCACACAAGCACGCTTATAATTTTATGTTGTAATAGTTGCTCAATTTAATATGTGCTAAACAATTTTATTTTTAACCTAAATATGTATAAACATGTTTAAATTAGGGATAGGCGAGACTCCGATCTGCTTACTAGGTTCACCGAACTTCACGTCCTGGGAGCTCGCTGAACTTAGTAGGTGTCATATCATTCATTCATTATTCTGTAACTTTCAGACTAACTGTAGAATAGATAGCTTGTAAGTGTACTAACAAAATGTACTGTAAATTGTCTGCAATAAATGATTTTTATTTTTATTTTTATTATTTTATTTTAAATGTCCTAAACAAATTAATTTGTCAATGTGGAAGATAATGTTATAAACAAAAAAACTCGTATTTTAAAAATAATTGTACTTAATAAAAATGGAAGTAAATAATTACTAATCTGAAAACCTCTCGCTGTTCACTGTCTACAAAATGTTGCAATTTTTAAGTTTTTATTGACGTCACAATTTTTTGCCATGGTATTAAATTATTTACGTAAAATTATTCCACGAATTTGTTATAATTACTAATATAAAGATCGAACACTAACAAAAAATTGCTTCCTTCCAGCAAACCGTGCTAGATGCCATGCCAACTTACTTATGGAACGAACCAACAGACCTGTTGCAAATCATTGTTTTTATAGCGTAGCGCCATCTGTGAGAAATCTATTTCTTCACTCAGCCTTTACAAACCAAATTCCATCATCATTCATTACTAATCCACAGATTCTATAGGGTATAGCTATACTCGTGATCACCTTAGCCCTCTCTGACATATGGTAAATACCGTAAATGTGACGGGGACAGGAATATTTTGAATAAGAATAAGAATAAGAATGCCTGCACGCCGTGTGCAGTCGTGCGGAACCGAATGCTAGAATTGTACGAGGATTGTAATGTAAACGAAAGACTTGTCTGAGTGCTGGCTCTGTCGGCGATACATTCAGCGGTAGGCACTTATCGCATAACCTCTAGCGTGAGACGAAGCCCTGTTCATGTCCTTGTTGCAGATCTTTGTATTATGGTTTTAATGGCGTTTCAGCCGTAGCGCCACCTATAATAAACCTTTGAAAGTTCTTCATGCTGCCAGGAATCTTTACAGCTACCAGCGATTGACAAGAGATGTCGCTTTATAAATTGCAATATAGATTCCATAGCGCACAACGATATTCGTGATATGGACATAGTGTGGTGCAGTCCCGACATAATGATCATTCAACTCGTGCATCCGACCAATGGCAGAGGAATTCGGTATCGGTCAATTATTCGACTTGGATTCGGTTTAGGCGAATGATTTGCTCATACGTTTTAGTATTAGTAAAATTGAAAGTTGCGCATCGCTAATATTAATCTTTAAGTATTGCATTTGACTGAGAATCAAATCAAATCAAATCAAATCATTTATTTGCATGTCACAGTTACAGTAAATTTTTAAATACAATTTAAGGTGTTATGTCATTGTATAGGATCATGTGACGCCCTGTAAGGGCATGGCAAATTACAGAGGGGCATTTATAAATTATACTAACAAATTTTTATCAACAATGTCAATGCATGCATTAAATTCGTTATGATGTTAATACGTACTTAAGCTATCATTCATTCAATATTTAAAAAAAATAAATAATAATAATAATAAAAATTAACAATTCATAAAGATATCACATTATCATATTTATGGAATGAAAGTATTTACAAAATAAAAATAGGTAATAGTCTTAATATTATTAAATAAATGTCAAAGGCAATTTCATAATATAATTTTAAATAAATTCCAGCAATGTCGTATTATTATTCTTATATTATTCCTCCAAATATTTATCACAGAAATATTCATTTATATTGTAATAGCATTTTTTAATTAACAGCTTTTTCAATGTTTTATCAAAGTCAGTGTCTTTTACTATGTCTCTAATGTTAATTGGTAGATTGTTGTACAATTTTATAGTCATATAATGGATAATTCAATAATTCAATTCAATTCAATAAATGGATAAATCATATAAAGGATATTTCAATATAGCACGAAAACACACAGTACAGATAATGAATACGTAATTTTTTGTCAAATTATGTTAAAATCAACCTGTAGATGTAACTAAAATAATAATGTAACAACCCTACGCTACAAGTGAAGTGTAGGAATTAGTGCGCCAAACAAGCGGAGTTGCCCTAATTGGTCTTATTATACTTTGAATTAAAATGTCTACACGACTACGACTACGGAAAGATTATTTACTCGCTGCAGACTTAGTTATAAATTATAGGAGCGGGACAGCAATACTGCGCTCTCTCTCCCAGTTACGAGCAGGCCTTTTGTTTAACTGCAGGGCTTGCATAACTGTAGTCGATAAATGCTATCGATATAGATGATGTTCAATTTAGTTGTAACAGTAAAAGTAGGAATAGAAATAAAATATAATTTATATAGCACATTATTGATATGATATAATATACATGCTCGAGCTGCAATATTAGTTCCGACATGTAACATATGACTTTTATAAAATCTATCCGTTATAACAGGGAAATCTTGTCGAAATGTCGCAAAATGATTGCAACATTTTGACAAGAATAGCAGGTAAGAAATCACTCAAACGCACCGATTTGTTTTCATCGATAACGGCCATACGCACGCGTCACGAGCGTACGTCACTAAGCAGGTGAGAGAGAAATCGCAATGTCGATGTCCCGCTCCAATGACTTATGATCGAGTCTGCAGCGAGTAAATAATCTTACTAGAACGTAGTAACTGATGGACATCCACGAAAATTATTAACACGCCACGCCTCTGGTGACGTTTCTATGCTAACCAAAGCGCAAACGTAATTATCTCTGTTATTAAAGTCGCGTGTAACGTCATCTTCATCGTCAATATTTCTTCATACGCTTGGTTGCTAAGTAAAAAATAAGTGCGCATTTGACCTCCATCTCATGGAAAGTGATGATGAGGAAGTCGACGATGGCGCATGCACACTTAAATAATTCCTATTCTCTCTCGCCTTGAAAAGGCAACAAGTCTGCAGACAGAGAATTCCACTTCATTGCCGTTTGCCATATAAATGTAATTGTGGAAGCGAAGCGCTTCGTGCCAACCCTTGGAATATCCTGAACATAATGGTGAAACCTCAGCCTACGACTGATCCCCTGATGATGGACAGAGAAAGGCAGAATTAACTCATGCAATTGTCTCGCATACTATCTTGATATATCTATCCTGTAGAATACCGATAAGCAGGCAACTCTACAGCTCTGCAGCTTCACCTCCACCAATTCCGAGTCACCTATAAGCCTCTTGGTACTGTAGACTAGGCTGTACTCTTTGAGTAGAATTGCTGGCTGAACATAGGTAATGAGTTAGTTTTGTATTTGGAACGCTAAGAAAATAAGGGAAGAGCTTGACATACAAATTAAGAAGGTTGTTTTGTAACCCAAAGTGAAAATATGTAAAAATGGTA
>NW_020653732.1:1709062-1716523 GCF_003589595.1 Hyposmocoma kahamanoa | reverse complement strand
TTATTAAAAGTACCTCTCGCAAGGCATCTGAGCTACAGCCCTCTATTTTTATAATAGAGGGCTGTAGCTCAGATGCATTGCGAGAGGTAGTTTTAATAATATAAACTGGGATTATCTTAAAAACTTTGGTTTATTTTACCATTCTTTACATAATTTCACTTTGGGTTACAAATCAATCCTAATCTCAATGTCAAGATCTTCTGTTTTCTTACTTATTTCATTTCTTCGAAAGCATTCTAAATACAAACTAACTCATTCAGCCAGCAATTCTACTCATAGAGTACAGCCTAGTCTACATTCGATGAGTTCTCGTAAAGAATATGTAGATGATTTACAATTAAAGCAAAAGCGAATGTTTGACAAGAAAAACAGAGTTGCTTTATCTAAGAGGTATGTTACGCGAAGATTAGGGTAGTGAATTGGTTGAGTAGGATTAATTGTATTATGTGCAGATTAAGTATGAATAGGAATAGATTGGGTAGGCAGAATCTACTCCATGTGAATAGGATGAAAAAGTTCTATATGAGGGAATTTAATGTGTTTGTTTCTACTAGGTTAATTAATTTTTTTATATCTATTTTTCATGTGGAGCCACATTGACGTTATGAGAAATATTTGGAGAAAAATTAATATTTTCCTGTACATGCAGACTTCGAAGGAAGGGAGGAGAAGATACACCGTCAAATAGATAAAATTTACTTTTGTTTTTTCTTATATATTTTTTTAATTTGATAGATATATTGTCCTGTATGTGCGAATAGTTCCTGCTCATCCCTCCAGTTGATCAAGGACTGTCTGCATTCTGGGAAAATATATTTATTTAATTAATTAGACGTCTTTCATATGGGATATATCCCCATCCCATATGTATGTTAGGACATGTAGTTAGGATATGTTGTTAGCGTTATATGTGGGTTGGTTCTTGTTGTTTAAAGATGGTAAGTGAAGCTGATGGAACGTGATAGCTGCAAAATGAGGACTAAGGCAGCTGGGAGATCAATAGTGATGTAACCCAGTGATCGTCCGATGGATGTTCAAGCCTGTGTCGTCGTTGTGGCAGCATGCACGTTGGAGATAGCTTAGGTTTAGGGAGTTTAGGGAAATAGTTTTGTAGCAATGTTTAGAAGTTTGATAGGGTCGTTCAGCCAGTTTAGGGTCGCTAAAATAAAGTGTTAGGGTTTAGTCAGGTTCCCTAATTAGATAGGATAGCTAACTAGTGAAAATATTTTGATTTGTTTGACTAGGATGTGGTCATGGTCTGTCTTTTTGGATAGGTTTTTGGCAGACTAAAGCCATAGCCTCCTCGGTGGTTACTTGTTGGTAAGTTGATAGCTTCCGAGCAGTGTGTGGCTAGCCTGTAGTAAAGGCTGATCGCAGATGTAAGTTGCCTATCATAGGTAGACCATCAGCTAGGGATATTCACCCCTTCAGCTGTGAGGAAGAGGGATGTAGACTAGGCTGTACTCTTTGAGTAGAATTGCTGGCTGAACATAGGTAATGAGTTAGTTTTGTATTTGGAACGCTAAGAAAATAAGGGAAGAGCTTGACATATAAAATAAGAAGGTTGTTTTGTAACCCAAAGTGAAAATATGTAAAAATGGTAAAATAAAACAAAGGTTTAAGATGATCCCAGTTTATATTATTAAAAGTACCTCTCGCAAGGCATCTGAGCTACAGCCCTCTATTATAGTACGAAGTGATTTAGGTATTATTTTTAACCGTCTCGTTTAAGGAGAATAAGGATGCCTAATTCTACATTTTCCAGGTACTCATAGAAACAGCCCGAAACAGTAGGCACTTATCGCGAGCTAGTGACGTAGCCGTCTATATACTGGTTGCAGATCTTTGCATTTTGGTTGTTAGCATTTCCGCCGTAGCGCCACCTGTAAGAAACCTTTGAAAGTTGTTTCTTCACTGCCAGGAACCTTTGCAGCTACCAGCGACTGACAAGAGGTATCGCTTTATAAATTGCAATATTTATTTAATTGAATATCATTATGTTTTATTACCACGACATGAGCAAGAGCGGAGACGCTGCGTTGTATTATATGTAAACGAAAGGGATTTATGATGTAACACGGTGCGTTGAAACGGCGCGCGGCGACTGTACACGTGCGCATCGGCCAAGGGGCCAGGAGACGAAGCGGGGAGGGGTATTGCGGTACGTTACAACCAGGGTTGTTGCGAATATCAGCATCCACATCCGCGGATAATCTGTATGAATTAAAATATCCGCATCGGCATCCGCATTCACCGAAGCTGATATTAATTGCGGATGTTCATGACGATGAGTTGGACGTAACATGACCTAACAGACACGCTGGAACAATTTACAAACCATCCAGAAACAGACTGTAGTGTCGCACACAATAGCGTGCGAACGACGCAACGCCGACGCAATGCCCGTGTGGTATCGCTCTAACTATTCCAATTATCGAAGTACAGTGTAAATACGAAAACGTACAAATACAACTGAACAATCACATTTCGCTAAGTGCGTTTATCAACCCAGCGCTAATTTTTCGTCTTTTGGGCATAGTCACTTTGTGACGTCAAAATGTCAATATTTTGATTTTATTTGTGACGACGACTCAACATTATAAAGTGTGCAACCGAAAATGGAACCATACAACAGATGACGATGTTATTTACGATAACAAACCACAGTAGCAAATATTATTGTACATTTCGTAGGTAATTCCCACAAGCTGGTGGAGATTTATTCTTTTATTTTCATTCTAGCTTTAAATAGCCCCAAATTGTACTTTTCGGGAAACACAGGATGCAGAAGAGTATTCCATTCCTTTACCGTACGCATCAGAAAGGAGGAAGCAAAGCGCTTAGTGCGAATAGGTGGTATATCAACGATATAAGGACGGAGTGATCCGGACCTTCTAGTCGACCGAAGGAAAACCGACGACGAGCAGGCTACTTTTCTGCGATGGTCAAGATTTTGTAGCTTCGACTCCACAAGAGAATTGTTGTTATTAAGTCTCTTTGCATTTCGCTCCACCGAGTCCAAGGCAGCTAACTGATAATGGGCAGAGCAGATAGAGATACCTATCTAACGTCCTAGAGGACGCTCATGTGTGTTGCAAAAACGAGCGATCCTTTCTGTGTACCGTTTAGGTTCTTCGGCTTCTCTCTGAGAAAAGTTTAAGGATATTGGTATCATGACTGTGGCATCACAGTACATTTAATCAAATATATTGTATGCCCGTAAAAATAGACATAATTTCGTTAAGAAAGAAGATATCCATAATTTTAACCTTAGAACTAAGTCCAAACTCATGGTACCACGATTTCGTTTAAGTAAAGTAAATGTTTCTTTTATGGGGAACTGTATACGTTATTACAATAAGAGCATATATTAAGATTACCATTTCCAAAGTCTAAAACTTACATTAAAAGTATTTTAATAGAAAAGTCATATTACAAAATTGTAGACTACGTGTTAGATAAAGATGTATGGAAAGACAACATGAGTCTAGATCCCACACAAATATGATCCAAAATGTATTCCATAGCATTTAAGTTTATTTGAAAAGAGCAATCCCCCGAGTTTCTTGCTCGTTCTTCTCAGGGAAGTCGGCACAGTGAACGAGCAATAGTGAAAAAAATGACGTTTTCAAGTGTAAAAATTTTACCTATGGAATAAATCATTATTTGGCTTTGACTTCGAAACGTCGTTAGGTCCCAGACTCACAATATTGGATTGATTTTCAGTGCCTTCATCACGCATGGCGCACAAATTAGTGTTTTCATTAAATTGATTGCAAAGTGGCGGGGCGAGCAAAGTCGTGTTCGTGTGGCTGGTGGTAAGCGACACGTCTTTCCAAAACTTCAAACTTCAGTACTGCAGTAATGCAGCAGTAGTGTCCGTCAGATCTTTGCGATTCAAAGCTCTGAGTGGCACTGCGACTGTTACGGACTGGCGTATCGGTCTACGCGCACGACTTGTTCACCTTGTCACCAGGTATCATAAAAAAAGCCTCAATGTCTTGGTATGATTGTTTGACACGTAATAAAATCATTATATAACGTCAGGGTTATATACATAAAGCGATGCGGTTCTGTATAGGCAATAATTATCGCAGCGTTATATAAAATATGACATCCCCATAATATTTGTTAACAAACAAGTTCGCTTTGTAATTTTATCGTACACTAACCTAATCATAACGATAAATTAGACCACACGGAGACTCGAGGCGAGCTGTTGATAAACTGTGACACCACGGACATGAGATCTAGATAAAAGAACACATTTTTTCGTTACTTAATAAAGGCGAGTATTTAAATGATCTACATATCATAAACCCTCTATGATGTGTTCAAAAACCGCAAATTACGGCCAGCATAAAGATAAACTGTTTTGTTAGAACAAATTTCTTTGACATGAAATGCGATTTTATTATTACATTCAAATTTCGAACATCTCTGAAAAACAAAATTTGATTCAACCTCAATTCTAACATCAGTCGAGATGAAGTTTTATTCGAAATAAAATGTCAATAGCAAACAATTTTCACAAATCTCACACGTTACTTGATATCGAACGATATGATAGTTGGGGCCGAATCTAGTTTGTCTATAAATTAAAAATAAAAACTACGGTCGCGCGATATGCGTGAGAAAAGTTTTTAATTGCCGCCATTTTGCCAGTCGTAACATACGGTTCCTGAACACATCATAGAGAGCTTAAAATAGGTGTATAGACGAAGCAGTGTATGTAACTGTACATAATTAGGCATTAAAACACTCGTGTGATGTTTTTATGAAACGCGCCTGTCCACTTGTTTCATAAACCCACTCTCATATTTGAATGCCTTTTATTTAATAGTCTAAACAAGATTAGTCTAGTCTAAAAAAAAATGTAAACGGTCATCTTTTTTAATGATTGATCCTTTTCCTCTGAGATTTAAAATAAATTAAATGAATGGATGTTTTAAACTGTTCTGAGCTACGCAAAAAAAGTGTTTGATGTGTATAAATTAACTTTGATGGTTTTATATTGGTCTTCAAAATTAAGACAAATGAGTATTAAAAATAAAATTTAGATGGTTATTTTTAAAACTAAGTAAATGTTGATTATATTTGAATACTAATGTTGTAATTTATTATAATATAATTTGACCTGAAAACGTGTTCGGAAGCGCTAGCAAATTGGCTTCTTGAATTTACCGGCCGCTGCCGCGCTACGCACGCTCGGCTCGTGCTGCTATTTCGTATACTAACCTAACCTAAACCTACTGAATGGAGGACGCAGCAAGCAACCAAAATTTATTAGGAGATCAATATCAAAAGATATACTGGTTATAAATGTCATGTCATCAATTGTTAAAACAAGACCAATTGTAAAAAAAGAGGAACAAATATTGAATACAAAATATTAGTTTAGTATGCTTAAACCATTGACTTACAATTATATGGACGTCGGGTCCGCGCTAAACAGTGTCCGAACTTATAGGGCGTTAAAATCGTATACAGAGCGTCATTCACGCTCTAGTCTTCGTTTGTTCGACTGACAGCGAAGCAAGCAAAATTAGACAGTACTGCGATGACATTACAATTTAAATTCTACGTTTTAGCTTTTTCATATTCCTTGACATGTCACTACGTTTAAATAGGTTGAGTTGGGACATTTTTTTCGTGGTTTTTGTATTAGACCCGTCGTCTATTTATTTGTAAGTCAATGGCTTAAACATAACAATAGTGTTACCTTGAATGCAGTTCATTCATAATTTATCCGTAGATCATCTACTACAGACGGAACAATGAATATAAATATCAAACATAAAAAAAATATTGTTTATTTTAAAAAGTGCAGGTTTACAATAGGTCAATTATTTCTTTGAGGATCAAATAATATTATCTCTTTATTAAATAGCGTTCTTTAAATACTAGACATTATTTGTCCAAGGTTTGGTGTTAGCTAAGAGAATCGCTACTCACACGGAATCGGCTTGAGCCCGTCAGAAAGATTCATCATAATTTCAGCCGAAAAACGTCCACAACTGAATATAGAATAAAATAAATAGGATTTTATTCATCAAACACACATATACAGAGTGGTTTTTTTTTAAATGGGACAGTATGGGGAGGTACGAAACCATACAAGATACAATGAAAATGGCTTAGGAACCATTAAATTGTCTAAATTGTATTTTTATTACTATATTATTATTATATTTTGTAATGTGTGAACAATAATGTAAGCCAAAATGTAACGACTAAGTACCATACTCCTGCGGGGTGTCATAGCAATAAGTACTAACCAAATGGAACGTGTATTGTTGTGACTTGCATTTGAAATAAATAAATAAATCTTTTTTTTGTGAAAACAATTTTGGCATAATAAAATTGATCAATTTTTTTAGTGCTGATCGACCACTTTAGGATCATTCAGGAAAAAAATCGGGACATCCCGTGTATTTTGTGACTCAGTGTTTTTGACGACGTGCATTATGGAGACCTATCAATACTTGTGATTCATTATCAATGAATCAAAAAAGCTAATTGAGTACAGCCTGTAGAAGCTGGGGTTATAAAGTTGATATAGGTCATGTTTATAACATTGTCCAGTATTTCGCTTCAGATGTTTGTTCGTAGTAGCAGAAAACAACAAGTTTTTGAGTTTATTCCCAGAAATAATAAAGTACTTTCCGAATATTCCTAAATGTGCCAAACTCTGACACATTTAATATAACTTATCATGTTCTGCAGCAATGACAATGAATAAATATTTATAGAAAACTGCCACAAATGGTCACACTGCTCTTAATATCAAAGTGACATTGACATTGGCAAGAGGTCTCTTGTCAAAACGTTCCTTTGCAACTTTCATTATCTCTCATTTAAATATTGTCTAAATATTTTTGTAACGTTATGTTTTATTTTTTGCTTTATGTCAATACTGTTTAATTGATTATTTTATTAGGTATTTTATAGCTTTAATGTTTTATGTGCGTACTATAAAATAACCAATTCTTTAGGTAGGTAAACATTCAATCATGCTTAAAATGAAACGTATGTACAAAAACGTTACCTAATCTATGGCCGAACAGAATCAATTGCGTTGTGTTCTTGCATCTATTCTAAAATACAATGTTTTACAATTTCTTATTCCTGACTTCTTAAAATATACAAATATATATTGATAACTAGGCATAAACTAAAACGCAAAATTATACTAGCAAAGTTCATGAATGGCTCTTCGTCGTTATTGGGGCAGCTTTCGCCATCTTTCTTTTATAAAATATTTTTCATACAAAATTAATTAAATTGACTAATTTGTTGTTATGTTGATAGACTCAGCTTCTTATAAGGGATTATATTATATGGAACGAAAAAATCTGGGACAGCAGAAGTTGGTCAAATTTAAAAATAAGGAGATTATATGTTCGACTTTATGAATGTTTTATGTATGTTTAACGATTTCTTCGTCAATTGTGGACCGAT
>NW_020653732.1:1678128-1709052 GCF_003589595.1 Hyposmocoma kahamanoa | reverse complement strand
CAATGCATAAATATAAAAATTGATATACAATATTTTGTGAGTAAATAGGCACTGTGCGCGTGACCTTTTTGATAATTTCGCGCCCTTTGATGGCCTGGATGGAGTCGTTATTGGAGCGAGCGAAACACGCGTGGCTAACGTCAACGCCTTTAACGTTCTAATCATGGTTCTAATCACGCCAACTATTCATATGTAAAGTTTAATCGCAAACAACAACAGCTGGTAAAAGCTAAATCCGCGAATCGAACATTTAGTGGGGTCCATGACTTGTAAAAGGTTAAGAAACCCTGGTCTATGGAATCTATGGATTAGTAATGAATGATCATTTAGACCATTCGAATACGAGCAAAGGATGAGCAAATAACATTGACTTACAATTATATAGACGTCGGGTCCGCGCTAAAAAGTGTCCGAACTTATAGGGCGTTAAAATCGTATACGGAGCGTCATTCACACTTTAGTCTTCGTTTGTGCGACTGACAGCGAAACAAGCAAAATTAGACAGTACTGCGATGACATTACAATTTAAATTCGACGTTTTAGCTTTTTCATATTCCTTTACATGTCACTACGTTTAAATAGGTTGACTTGGGACATTTTTTTCGTGGTTTTTGTATTAGACCCGTCGTCCATTTATTTGTAAGTCACTGGCAAATAATAACGATTTTAATATTGAAATAATTAGCAATCGCGTATCGCTTGCACACGGATGAAAACACAAGAGTAAATTGTTTACTACAGTCACAAATGCGAAGTGTTATTGTCGTGTTATCATTTATCGATGTGTGCCAATGACTTGGTATTGAATTTCAAGGTTAAAAACACAGGGTCCTTTAGCAACGTTTAATCGTCAATGATTACTAAGCCTACATACTTTGATGTTATCTGGAAACAAGATCTACAACCCCCTATAAACGGTTTTTTATATCTTAATTAGTTTCAATATTATTGTTAAAAGAAATCAGCGTACCTAATTGACTTTTTTCAAATAAAATAACCCTTCTCCTTTTCTTTCTAGCCATTCTCAACAACATCGGTGTAGACCTTTTTCAGATTCTGCCACTTCTCTCGGTTCTGGGCCACCTGTGTCCAATTCAACCACGCCACTTTCTTTATGTTGTTTATGATCGGCTGGTCTGAAAATCTTAGGGGGAGGCCTATGTTCAGCAGTGATATGATGATGATGAAGTGCAGTATTTCATATACATTCAATTCATGTAATAATCCCTGACAAGTGTACTATTTTATAAACATTCAAGTCATGTAATAGCTCCTATTAATAATTTTTCTTAATTTGTCTTATCTATTTTTTTTTTGAACATGTAGTGACGGGACGAACTTGTCGTGCGCCTAATGGTAAACTACACGGCTGTCCATAATTGCTGTGCCACTCAGAGCTTTAAATCGCATGGTCAGAGGTGCACTGCCAGTGCGTCCATCATCCTGAGACATAAGTTGACAAGTCCCATTGCTTGGCGGCAGAAATAGGCAAGGTGGCAGTACTTTCCTGGACGAACTGTTTCACAAGGAACTCTACTGGAAATTTGAACTTAAATTTAAAAAACACACATTTTATCTCTTTATATTCGGAACCCGATTGATAAAATATAGTGAAGAGAAAACATAATAAACACTTATCAATTTGTTTTTAAATAAGTTTAAACTTTATAAAGTATTGCATAATGTTTTGGAGAATTGTCAAGACTGTGTATTATTAAAAGTATGTAATTTAACAAACAAGCCGTGGTAGCCTAATACCTATCAAGCAGAAGTCGTGAGTCGTAGGAATTAAAAAAAAATTAAATGCTGTTTTTCTTTCTGCAAACTGTCAAATATTATTGATATTGACTGTTAGTATAAGTGGGCATTCTATAGAATCCGCTTTAGAACATCCACTACAGCCGCAAATTCTGTTAATATGCCTGTAATGAATATTTGTATGGCCTACAATTATTTCTCTCATGAGTTTGGGTGTACTTTATGGTTATCTATGTGTGTGTCCATGGTACCCGCGATACAGAGTTTCCCTAGTGCGGCGCTATGATGAGTGTGTGTGTTATTCGTACTTCACGGCCACGAAAGCCTATTAATTATAGAGTTATTTCTAAAAAGTAATGAGGTATAGTAATATTTATATATTACGAAATATTGGTGGAGGGATGTTTTTTAATAAGTCTATAGAATAACGTACTGGCGGCAGCGCCCGCTAAGAGAGTCGGAATATAGTTTTTAAACCACAAGGACGTGCGTTATTGATTTCGAAATTCCTCCATATCAGTTAACGGTTCTCACCCAAAATAACATTGACATAAAACCGAACAATTTAGTAGTTTTAAATCTATTTCACCGCTCCAACATAATACAAATATACATAAAAAATGAAAATGTCTTTTTAAATATGTCATTACTGTAGAGATAAAACTTATTAGGTATTGTTACTAGGTTGATAGTGATTCCATTATGACCTTTGACCTTCACCCCCGCGCGTCCGCTTTCAAAAGATATGGTTTAATAAAAAAATGCAATATTAGACAACTTTAATAAATATAATAAGAAGAATCACTGTTCTTCCGCCTAAATTATAAATAATAACATTTTTTATAATACATTTCTGTTTTAAACCAATATTCTTATAAAAGAAATTATAGCTTAAGCTAATCTATATTGTTATTATCATAATTATAATCATAAAAATACCTTAATCCAGTGGATTAAAGTTGTCCTATATTGCATTTTTTATTAAACCATATCTTTTGAAACGGGTCGCGCGGGGTCAAGGTCAAAGGTCATAATGGAATCACTATCGACCTTGTCACAATAAGTACCTAATAAGTTTTAGCTCTACAGTTCTTAACATTAATGAGATATTTCCAAAGACATTTTCGTTTTCATACATTTCAAATGTTTTAGATCACTTTTCTATTGAAGCGGTGAAATAGGTTTAAAACAATTAAATTGTTCGAGTTTATGTCAATTTAAATATTATTTGACAGTTTGCAGAAAGTAAAACAGCACTTCATTTAACCGATTTCAAAAAAGGAAGAGGTTCATAAATCGACTGTATTTTTTGTATGTATGTATGTATGTTACGCGATATATATTGGGGACCGACTTTGATGAGGCAGGGTCTGAGATTTAGGGTCGTACTCCAGAACTCTACTCAATGCTCAAGTCAGAATTTGAGCAGACTTGAGTATGATTTCAAGCACTGGAAATACGACCCTAATGGCAAGGACTTGAGTATGATTTTCAGTGCTCACTGCAATACTCAAGTCCTGACTTGAGTATTGAGTAGAGTTCTGGAATACGACCCTTAAATTCCTATGTCAGGGAAGATCAAAATTCCGACCACTGTGCGGTGAAAAAAAACTTAGTAAGGAAACCTGCACGTCAATAAAGGTTTACAACCATTGGAACTCGAGTAAAGTACCCAACCTGCATTGGACCAGCGTGGCGGATTATGGTCAAAACCTTCGCCTGAGTGGAGAGTGGACCCTTGTCTAGCAGTGGGGCTATAAAATGGATTGATAATGAACTAGCTTACAGAAGTAGTGCTATTAATCGTTGGTGGTTTCTTTTCTTGTCCAAAATACCACAGTGTCGCAAGACAAGTCATCGACCAGTGTGTGTTGTCAGTGATGACTTACGGCAATGAGACGTGGTCGCTCATTATGGGCCTCATAAAAAGGCTCAAGGTCACTCAAAGGGCAATGGAAAGGGCTACGCTCGTTGCGAGATCGAATTAGTAACGTGGATATCCACAAGGGAGCCAGAGTAACGACATATGCCCTAAGAATTGCAAAACTTAAGTGGCAATGGGCAGGGCACTTTGCTCGCAGAACAGATGGCCAATGAGGCCGAAGAGTTCTCGAGTGGCGACCGCGTACCGGTAGACGCCGCGTGGGCAGACCACCCACAAGATGGACTGACGATCTGGTGAAGGCTGCGGGAATCTGCTGGATGCAAGTGGCGCGGGACAGGTCATTCTGGCATTCCTTGGGGAGGCCTATGTTCAGCAGTGGATCTTTTGACTGAAATGATGATGGTTTCTTTTGAAAGAACAAACTAAACGTCATCGGTCTTTTTGACCTTTGTTATTTATAGTTTGTAAACAAATTGTTAATTATATATTAGGGATAACATTAAGAGACCCCACACTAGCGTCTTTCAGCGTCAGCGTCTTGCCAACGCACGCACAGCATCGACACGACGTCCGCGCGGCTGCTGGTCAACGTAGTATCAGTAATTCTAGTAGCCTCGGTCTATATGTGACAGGCATACAAGAAGATCCCTAGTAGATCGTCCTCGTCGAAATCCGTACTGGCGATCACTGAGGAGGTCGTTGTCTTCAAGGTACGACACGAGACGGTTGTTGAGTACACGTTCCATAGTCTTGCTGAGTATGGAAGTGACTGAGACAGGTCTATAGTTGACAGGGTCAGCTCTGCTTCCCTTTTTCGGCACAGCTGCAGCTTCCACAACCAGGGAACTACACCAGTCTCAAGTGAGAGGCGGTAGAGGCGTGGGAGAACAGGGGACAACTCAGGGGCACAGTTACGCAGGACTATTGCTGGAATGCCATCTGGCCCGCTAGCTTTATTCAAGTCTAGATTTCGCAGAGTTCTAAGTACCTCTTTTTGGGCCATGTGAACTGGCGCCATAATGCAGCCACCTTGAGGTAAAGTAGATGGTAGGTTCCCTGCGGCATCCAGACGCGAACTCTCTGCAAAGAATGAGGCAAAAAGATTCGTCTTCTCTTCTGCAGTATGAGCCAGCAAGTCATGCGGCCTCAGCAGAGGTGGCAAAGATGGGCGACAAAAGTTAGATTACACCGCTTTGGCCAGGGACCTAAAGGATTTGCTGCCTGCTGGATAAGAGACAAACTTGGCTCTACATAGTCGAACTTGGCTCTACTTAACACACTTTTGCACTTTTTGGCAGCCTTATTAAAAGCTTTCTTCAAATTCTGAGTACACGGAGCAATGCGTAGTCGAGCATCTGCCTAAGCTTGGTACGCGGACTGTTTACGTGTTTCAGCACAACTACAATCAGCGTTTACCATGGACGAGTTTGGAGTCTATTGAGTACATCACAGTATGGTATGTAATACTCCATACCCAAACGCAAAAACCTCGACTACAGCATCAGCACAGCTCGACGAGTCTCCTGGGATATGACGCAAAGAAATGGCGCATTTCGTCCCAATCTGCTAACTTTTATCGCCACACCCGTCTCATACCACTAGGGCCCTGATCGGATGGGGAGTATACGGATACAGTTTTCACCAGACAATGGTCGGAAGTACCCAGCGGTCTGGATCAGTTGTTAACAGAAGGTCCAAGCAATTAGTCGTATGAGACTCAACAGCTGGGATCTTGGTGGCGCCACTGACAAGCTGGGAAAGGCTTAGCGTTAACGCAAGTTTACGCGTCTCTCTCCCAGCGTGATCGGTCATCTGGTATGGGAACAACCATTCTTGATGGTGAGCATTAAAGTCCCCCAGAATGACTAGCTGCGCCGCTGGGTACCTGAGCTGAACCTCATCAGACGTCTCGCTCAGACGTTGGAACAGCTTGGTCCTGGTTGAAGGATCTTAAAGAGGGGTTTAATCTTAACACACGTTCCCTCTTTAGTGCGGTAGGTTCAAAAATGAGCCATGATGGTCGCCAAACTTCGTAGAGAAGCGACACGGTCAAGTAAGAATTTAAAATCTATTTCAAAATGATCTCATTAAGAGTTCTGTTGATGCCAGTAGCCAATATTGAAGCACAATTGTGCATTTAATGAGAACAATTGATTATTTATGATTTTGAGTCGAGAACGGTGCCAGTATATCACAATTACATGATACACATTGACATTTCTAGAAAATATTTTTTTGTGTGTGTTATTTTTGTTGCTAGAAGTTATTGTTTTGTTTCGGAATGATGGCACTTCCTATTACTGTTTACGAGTAAATCGCTAGCTATTTTCTAAATGAAGGGAGCAACTACTCTACCCATTTGATAGTCATTTATTTATTTATTTATGTTCAGGTTAAAAACCTTATAATCAATTAAACAGTAGTAACATAATGTAAAAATTAAAACACAATGTGAGAAAAATGTTTACACAATATTTAGATGAGAGGTAAGAAAGTTAGAAGACAACTTGCCAATGTCAATGTCACATTTAGATTGAGAACAGTGTGACCATTTGTGGTAGATTTCCGCCATTTGAGCAGATTTAATTTTTATTCATTTTCATTGCGGCAGAACATATTAACGTTGTATTAAATGTTGTAGATTTTGGCACTACAACGGACAAACACCTAAAAGAGAAATACAGGACAATGTTATAACATAACATATATCAACTTTATAACCCCAGCTTCTACAGGCTGTACTCCATTAGCTTTCTTGATGCTTTGATAATGAATCACAAGTATTGATAAGCCTCTTGCAATGCGCGTCGTCAAAAACACTGGGTCACAAAATACACGGGATGTCGCCATCCTTCTTTCAAATATAACGTCATACAATTAAGGTAGAACAGGTTATGACGGTTTCAATCGAAATTCACGAAATGCATGTACAATCTTAATAATTTTGAATTGCTGTAGATCAATTAGCTTGCACATGTACCGTCTTTTCTTAAATAAATTATTATTATTCTTTATATTATTATTGGTTACATAAGAAACCCTCAGCGTGGCGTCCCGTCATAGTGGGCCTAAACGAAAAAGTCATGGGTTCGAATATCGGTACGAATTTAGAAAACTCTACTTTTTCTTTTATCATATTGATTTAGAGCGCGTCACTAACATCATAGTTTGGCAGATTTGGGAATATTCAGCAAGTATTTTTGGGAACAAACTGAAAACTTGTTGTTTTCTGCTACTACGAACAAACATCTGAAGCGAAATATAGGGGAAGGTAATAAACATAACCTATATTAACTTTATAACCCCAGCTTCTACAGGCTATACTCAATTAGCTTTTTTGATGCTTTGATAATGAATCACAGGTATTGATAGATCTCTTTAATGCACATCGTCAAAAACACTGTGTCACAAAATACACGGGATGTGGCCATCCGTCTTTACACTCAGGCCTCAGGTAATTGGTGTCATTGGTGGATATTTTTTTTTTTCATTCCGAATCTTCAAGGTCTTGGCAACAAGAGAAACCATATCGGCAAAAATAAAAGCAAAAGTACAAAGGTTTACGATAAAGGAATGATATTATTTATCTATATACAGAACGTTAGAGATAAAAGTGTATGTCAAGTGTCTGGCAACAGGTTTGCTTTGAAATAAACAGATATACAGGGTGTAATCAAAATATCTGGCGGTATTATTTGTGCAAGTGGACCAGTGTTGCAAAAGTTAGAGAGTAGTGTTAGAAAAGTTATATTTTTGCTGAAAAGTCACGTTATCGAGTTCTTATGTTTTCGCGATTGTTACACATAGGAAATTAAACTATTGCTCCGAATATAAATATTTCTTCTCCGTTTCATCTTCGTTTTTTTCAAACAAACCTCACAACTTGCTTTTAATGAATTAGTAAATATATGTTGTTTATTGTGTATATTTATTTGATATCATACCTTTTTGTTATTTTATATGTTTTGTTTTGCGTTTTTTTTGTCATATTTTTTTTTCGTTATTTGTTGTTTCATATTATTGTGTGTGCTAATTATTTTTGCCGCCAAGCAGTAACGTCAGCATTACTGTGTTCCGGTTTTGAAGGGTAAGGGTGCTGGTGAATTACAGGCACAAGGGGCTTGTCAACTTATGTATCAGGGTGACGGGCGCAGTGGTAGTGTGCCCCTCAGAACTTTGCAATTTAAAGCTCTGAGTGGCACTGTAACTGTTTATGGACAGGCGTGTTGCTTACCATCAGGCGCACGATTTTTTCGTCCCGACACATGATGTTATAAAAAAAAATCATGAATAATCAAACTAATTATCAATGAAAATGAATATCTTAGAGCCTTTTATTTTTAGCAGCGATTCAAACATGATGCAGTAGCGATGCAGCCACTAATTGTCTACCTTTACACACACACGCGCGATTTTAAGCAGTGATGCAAGCGCGCCACTGCGTCGATGCAATCGCCTATAAATAACAATAATTTCGTACCGTGTTGCATGGACATAAAACTTTCTCTGTCCTGCTTAAGAGTCCATACTACCTCAGCTCGTATTAAATTCTTTCCTGTAACAATACGTTTCATTTTGCTTGGGTCGAGTGGCAGGACACTAGCTTTATTTTCCTCTTTACTCTTATCTTTATTATGCCTTTAGAATTATTTTTTTTACAAATGATATTACAAGTCAATTGAAAAAATGTATATCTAATATTATACGTCTACTATTTAGTGCAGTTGATATAAAATAACAAAACAGTACAGAGTACTAAACAAACCGACCACAAAAGTCATTGTTCACCTAGTTTGCGACACTTAGAGGTGGAATACTTTCTTCAAATTTAAATGGGACCACAACAGAGGTACCCTCTTTCCAAACAAAAAAAAATCATCAAAATCTGTTCACAAATGAGTTATCGCGTAACATACATAAAAAGAAAATACAGTCGAATTGAAAAACTCCTCCTTACCTAAGTTACTTGTAAAGTACCTATTGAATGCAGTGGTTTTCTTGTAACACTTTGAGGTAAGTTTGTGTTTTTTCCATCGTGAACATTTTTAGGAATTGTGTTTTCACAGAGTATACTAATCAGTGCATGTGTATATCCCCAATTTTACTCTATATTTATTTCCAAAGTGTGTGATTCAACACTTGGACTGTTATGCAGAATCAACCAAAACCATTTCAGGTAGTATAGACTCTTAAACCAATTCCGCGTCAATAAAAAAAAATGTGGTTGCTTCCTAAGACTCTTCATTGTGTTTCAAAGATAAAAACACTTAAATTGTACAATATGTCTAGCTAAACTGATAAAATCTGGGCATATCACACTGCTATTACAATAGTGCTGCAACTCCAAATATGTAAATTTTAAGGTTATACCATTGCTGAACGTAAAATTTGATTCTTTACGCGTCAATAAAATCGTCGTTAGAAAATATGTCTACTTAACTAAAAATGAAATAAACTTTTTGTGAGCTAATTCTGGACAAAACAGTCCTTACTCAAGAATATGAAGTTATTGTATCAGTTTTATTTTTAAATATATTTGGCAAGCAGGAAATTGTTTAGATGTCTGCAATAAACAGCAACGTATATATAAATTTTAATAATCTTCACCGGAAGGGAGTAATTCGTTTTACATCGAATCTGAAAAAATACACTTTTTGAGTTAGTACACTATTGTATTGACAGTACGATATCGTAGACAGATAACGTGTTTTCATA
The DNA here is from genome assembly GCF_003589595.1 of Hyposmocoma kahamanoa. NCBI lineage: Eukaryota > Metazoa > Arthropoda > Insecta > Lepidoptera > Cosmopterigidae > Hyposmocoma > Hyposmocoma kahamanoa. Next base: position 1,699,694 of record NW_020653732.1, on the reverse strand, counting down.
GACTTTAGACCCGAGAAAGTGCTTTTGTTTGCTGACTTTGAAGTAACCGTTTTGAGAAAAATACGTATTAACAAAATAATGAAAGAAAAATATTTATTTGGTCTCATAATCTTACCTATTTCTGCCGCCAAGCGGTAATGTGAGCATAATGCGTTCCAGTTTTGAAGGTAGACAGGCGTAGACTGTAGACAGGCGTGTCGCTTACCACCAGGCGCACGACTTGTTCGTTCCGTCTAAAAAAAATTCTCGCAAATGGAAAAGGATTGTCATTCCGGATTTCAGCTACACAACAAGCTAAAGTAACAATAATAAAGATTATGCCGCTTGGCTATAGTCCAGAGACTTCTAGAAGACTTTGTTCGAGGTTAATCGCTCTTTAATGTCAATATCGTGGACGATTTTTTGGAATATTCCCATGTGATCCACTAAACGGATTACCGTCAGTTTTAAATCCCAACTGATCCTAGCTATATTTTGCAACTCCTAACGGATCCCCTTCTTGTATTTGTAAGTTATGTACAGTCAAGAGAAAAAGAAGTTTTGAAATCAAATATAATGAATATTATAATATTATAATTAATATTGAGCAATTGCGATCAAATGTTACAATTATCACGGACAATAATTTTTTTTTGTGACAGGTCATTAATATTGACATATTGCAAATCACAAGTAACGAAAATTAGTCTTTAGCAGTATTTAAGAAATTTACAAAGGCTTTAGTTACCATTAAATATGGTTAATGATGTTCATTTCTAATAAAGTAAATTAAATACAGTACAACCCTACCTACCAAAAATAAACTTGTAAGTACCAGGGTATCAACCAGGTGGGAATAAAATATTAATATTTATTCTTGGTCCCCTGCGTTGAGGATCCGATGGGAATAAAAACTAATATAAAATAAAACGGATCCCCCAGGGAATCGGTTTTAGCGAATCAGATGGGAATAACCCAGTTTTTTATGTTCTTTGGTACATAATCGTACTTTGGACTCTGAAAACTATATTTGTCATCAAGCAATCATTTTTTTTCGTATGATTCTAAATTCGCGCATGTTGAACTTTTCGGAAAGTTTACTTATAGGAAATGAAACTATTTTTCCGGATTTAAATCGCGTATATTTGTTTTTTCAAACAAACCGACGTTTCGGGCCCTTTACAGGTCCCATGGTCACGGTTGACCGTGACCGTGGGACCGATTATGAAATATACGCGATTTAAATCCGGAAAAATAGTTTCATTTCCTATGTGTAACTATCGCGAAAACCTAAGAACTCGATAAGTTTACTCATGTTTTGCAAAACATATTTTTACTTTGGTCTTAAATGCGTAATGATAAATACGACCTACTCCGATTAATTATGCAAGGAAAGACACAGGGAAAGCGACCACCTGGAAGAAGGTGTACTCGTGGCTTACGAATCTTCGGACATGGTTCAACCTGAGCACAAGATCCTTGTTCCGTGCAGCTGTGTCTAAAATACAGACAGCTCTAATGATAGCCGACCTCCGGTAGGAGATGGCACCTTAAGAAGAGAAGGTGTACGTTAAACAGATACGTTACGGCAGAAAAGTCGTTAAAAAATAAAATAAAGATCTGCAACAAGCACAGAAATATTTGTAAGGTCCGCTGGTTCATTCCGTGGCTTAGTTGGCATAGCGTCTGCCACGGTTTATTTTTTTAATATATAATAGACAAACGCTTGGCCAGAATCTCACCTGATGTTTAGCGACGATTGGACGAGTTTGCCTAAAAAATGCCTATTCACTCTAGCCTTGAATAGCCCCAAATTGTACTTTCCGGGAAATACAGATAGAGCATTCCATTCCTTTGCCCTACGCATCTGAAAGGAGGAAGCAAAGCGCTTAGTGCGAATAGGTGGAATATCAACGACATAAGAATGGAGTGCTCCGGACCTTCTAGTCGACTCAAGGAGGAACGGTGAGGGCGGAACCAAATTGAAAAGTTCCTGCGTACACTCCCCGAAATGTATCCGATAGAAAACCGACAAGCAGGCTACGTTTCTGCGATGGTCGTGATTTTGAAGCTTCGACTCCACAAGAGAATTGTTGTTAATAAGCCTCTTTGCTTTTCGCTCCACCGAGTCCAAGGCAGCTCACTGGTATTGAGCAGAGCCGTTCCAAAGGTGGCAGCAGTACTCCATACACGATCGAACTTGTGCTTCATACAGATTTAAAAGCTGTTCAGGTGTAAAGTACCGCCTGACCTTGTAAAGTATGTCTAGTTTTCTGGCAGCAGTTTTTGCCAAGCACTCGTTGTATCGCCCAAAGTTGAGGTTAGGTAGCTCAAAGTGGTCCCTTATCGGCACGGATACACCTCGGAAAGTCGGAGTAAGGTGCGATACGGTTTGCTAGAAGACGTTGGTTCGAATCCGGCCGGATCGAAGGAATTTTTTCTAAGTGTTCGATCTTCATATTAATCATTATAATATAACAACATCAAGTCAAAGTCAAACAATCAATTATTCCATAAGTAAAACTTTTACACTTGTAAACGTCGTTTTTTAAGCTTCTGCTCATTCACTACGCTGACCTCCCTGAGAAGAAAAAGCACACACTCTAGACCCAAAGGAGCTGAATGTGTACGAATGGTCGGAATTGGTACAAGACCGACAGAAAGGGCGTACTTTGGTGTCGGAGGTCAAGATCCACTTAGCCAGCGAAATAAATTGTTACTTAGTTAAAATACATAGGGTCGTATTCTAGAACTCTATTCAATGCTCAAGTCAGGATTGCACTGGAAATACGACCCTAATGGCAGGGACTTGAGTATGATATCAAGTGCTTTAAACTATACTCAAATCCTGACTTGAGCATTGAGTAGAGTTCTAGAATACGACCCTTAGTATTGTTTGTATCCAATTTGGACTATTGTATTCTGATTTATGAATAGATTAAATAAAGAAAAAACATCATGATCAACAACAAATAAAAATCTCGTTTATTTGTTTTTTTTTTATAACATCGTTTGAAGTAGAAAATACACTAATTATTGCAGTTTGTAAGTACAAACGTTAATACCATATATTATTCATACTGTAAGGTTGAGAAATACGTAACCTTACTCGCTCCACTTGCCACATCAACCGCAATCGGGTGTAGTTGGTATAAATGGAATTCATTGCGAGTTAAACTAGTTGCAGTGTCTAGAAATAGCAACTTCCTGCACTGAACTAGATAAAATGTGCGATGTCTTATTAGGAAGTTTCTACAAATCGACTCATCCAAAGAACAAAGTGCGATGTGATTATAAAGCGAAGAGGTTAAAACATAATCTCGTTATTCAAAAGGACTATATAAAGGTGTTTTCAGAATTTCAAAATCGAACAACAGTCGATCTTGACTGTAGATACCCGCAGTCAAGAAGAACAAACGAAATGTACAATCAAATTGTGGCTTAAGAGTAAAACTTACAATGTAACAGAGGACTTGCTGGATGTTGTCTCATAATTATTTTTTATATAGGTAACCATTAATTTATAACTACTAATTATTTTATTGTTAAATATAGAGAATCTATTTATAAGCTGTAATATAAAGAAATTTGCCTATGCCGTGGCTGTTCTCAGCCACTGAGTGGTGCCCATTCGGTATCTTAATTTTAGTTCTAATATATTTTATTTTGTAAATATAATTTAAAATGAATGGTACTGAATAAAATTTTCTCTCTTTCTATCAAATCAAATCTCATTTATTCGCTATAAATAGGGTGAGTACGTTATAAATGTTGGTGTTAAAATTAATTTGATAAATTTAATCCTATTTACATTGACTTACAAATAAATGGACGACGGGTCTAATACAAAAACCACGAAAAAAGTGTCCCAAGTCAACCTATTTAAACGTAGTGACATGTAAAGGAATATGAAAAAGCTAAAACGTTGAATTTAAATTGTAATGTCATCGCAGTACTGTCTAATTTTGCTTGCTTCGCTGTCAGTCGAACAAACGAAGACTAAAGCGTGAATGACGCTCTGTATACGATTTTAACGCCCTATAAGTTCGGACACTTTTTACCGCGGACCCGACGTCCATATAATTGTAAGTCAATGCCTATTTAGCATCATCAAAAGCATAAAAATATAACAATAATAGTAGATTGTACAACAAGTGCATAAAACGCGTCACTTTACCCGAGACGAGTACATCAATTACAATAAATAGCACGGTAAGATATTATTGTATCTAATTTTTTGTTTAGCCGTTTTTTGTCTCTTATGTAATTTATTACCTAGATGGTGAACGCCCGGTACGTTTATAGCCAAACTGGTTTTTATTACACCGTTGGCAGTCTAAATTTAAGTTTTCTTGGTGTATAATTCTTAATAAATAAATAATGAATGGCTAAATTGGGAAGATGCTTCGTCTCTTGCTATTCAAACGGTTTCTTGTATGTAGTTTGTGTGGCGTCATTACATTTGTGACGACATAAATACGTAGTAGTAATACGTAGTGAATATTTTAAGTAATAGCCACATCATTTCTATGGTTACCTATCAGTAGTACGAAATGACATTTGCGGTCGAAATGGTCGAAATTTCATAATCTCGAAAGTAATTTTGAGAGGAAAATGTTTTTTTCTTTTAAAACTTTTTTTTTTGACGGGGGGATTCATCATATCCTGAAAGAACAACTGTTTCGTTACAATTCGGTTTTCGTTAATTTAGACAAAAAATTTTCGACTTTGTGATAGGTTACCCATCTCTATTGTTGCATCATCATCAGCCCGGCACGGGTCTTCTCTCGGGCATGGGTTTAGGTCACAGTCCGCCACGCGGATCCAATGCGGGTTGGGAACCTCACAAGTTTTCCGAAGTTTTTTTTATACATATAATATCAAGTGACGGGACGGGCAAGTCGTGCGCCTGATGGTAAGATACACGCCTGTCCATAACAGTTGCAATGCTACTCAGAGTTTTAAATCGCAAAGATCTGAGGGGCACTGCGACTGCGCCCGTCACCCTGAGACGTAAGTTGACTAGTTATATTTGCCTGTAAAATCACCAGCACCCTGCAAAACCGGAAGCCAAGCAGTAATGCTGACATTACTGCTTGGCGGCAGAAATAAGCAAGATGGCAGTACTACCCTGGACTATTGTTACTGGGTTGTAAATCTTCGACGTGTGGTTTTCATCACGATACTTTCCTTCACTACTTCTTTTAGGTTATTATACAACTTCTGCGTACTTGGATGACAAAAATCCGTGGTAGTAACCCGTTTAGCTCATGGAGGTAGTCTCGATCTCTGATGTTTCAAATAATAAAAAAAAAAAAATTGTAAATGTTATTTACAAAGAGCAACCCCTAGAGTTTCTTGCTCATTCGTCTCGGGGGAATCTGCCTTACGAATGAGCGGTAGAGTTTAACCAATGTGACGATTTCAAGTGTAATAATGCTTACCTATGAAATAAAGATTATTTTGAATTTGAATTTAGTTCAGCTCATATTAAATTTCGCACATAATTGAACTCAGAGATGCGATTCCAGATTCGAACCAACGGCCTCTTCTTGAGAAGGTTTTACCTCCTCGTCATATACAATAATCTCAGTACAGAGTACTAAAAAAACCGACCTCAAAAATTCGTGGAATTACATCTATTTGCCAAGTTTTATTGAAATCAATTACCGAAAAGTGCGCGAAACCGGATTCATCCCTAGTTTCCCACCCTTATAGGTGGAGTATTTTCTTCAAATTTAAATGGGACCAATACTGAGGTACCCCCATTAAGAAAAGAATCAACAAAATCAGTTCACAAAGTTATCGCGTAACGTACATACCAAAAAAAGAAAAACAGTCGAATTGAGAACCTCCTCCTTTTTGAAGTCGGTTGAAAATATAAAATTACTATACTCTAGCCAAATTCGATGTAGAATGTTTAATAACAAAACGTTGTTGAGTAACGAATGATGGCATAGAAGAAAAACATTGTTACACACATAATTTGTTTTACTTATTTTTTACTTCCTCCTCAGTACTTTGTATTTCGTCATTACTACTAGCATGACTATCCTAGGGGTTGGGTGCCTGGAGACCCATATTACAAGCTCTGCTTAGTTTGGGCTCCAGTCTCCCACAATACATTACTCTAAGCTTACGTAATAATGTATATTTACTGTAATTGTAACGTTTCTTTGTATTGTGTTGTGGAGTTAAATAAAGATATTTATTATTATTATTATTATTATTATTTTATTTTAAACTCTCGCCTCTCCCAAGGCCTAAAAAATTAATTTTGAATTTTTAAATGGGAGAGGCGGTATTTCCCGGCAATGGCACAGTCGGCCGGGGTCAGGGATTATTATTATTATTATTATTATTGTTTTCAATTCTCATTATTAAGGCTCGGTCAGCTCACGGCCTGCTACCTTAATTGGAATTTAAATAGGTAAATAGATAGTTGGGTTATGTCAGTTATGTAGAAGTAATACTTACCTAGCCAATTATTATTATGTTTATGAAATACCTATTGATACGTATGATTTAAGAATAAAAATAAGTGTTTGCATCCTATTAATATTTATTGCTATATGGTTGGTAATGGTAGATGAAAAGAAACAAAATTGTAGGATTTTATGTGATATTAATTTACCAAACATTATATCATCCAGCATCTATTTCCGATTCTCAACTTGTATTACCACAGAACTCGAATGTTTGCAATCTATCCCTTCAAATCAAAAAGTCACTAGGGATGACACAGTTTCACAAATAATTAATTACTGGTCATTTTTAGGTGATTTGAAACTTCTGTTGAACAATATTCATTATAAACATGGCTTCAAGATTTAGTATTATCCATAATGTACTTGAATTTCATAGGAATATATTGAAATTGTGGTAACTGTGAAAGAGACTGAGATGAAAACCCTAAAAATCATACGTTTTTGTTTGTTGACATTTATTCTACATCGAATTTGGCTAGAGTTATAGATATGAAAATTTGTATTCGGGCGCATTCGAAAACCCGAAAATACCGAGAGATATTTAAAACAAAATAGTTGTACTGTATGTGTGGATATTGCACTCGCTACGTGTGCGTATCAACATTATCCTCCTTTCGCTTACAACGTAATCGGGTAAATATAGCTACTTTGCTAAAATCGTGGTGGCATTTGACATTGTGACGTCACGTGTAAACATTGACCCAATGGCATTTCGCCAACTCGTTCGCCATGACGTCAGTTTACCTCGCTGAAAATTTTTGGTTAATGAATTTTCATCACAAAAACAAGTGCCAAAGAGTTGAAAATTTAATCCCCAGTACGTTGACTCTGAATAGAATTTTTTATATTAAATTAACAATGTCAAAGTCAAACAATGATTTATTCCATAGGTAAAATTTTTACACTTTTTTTAAGCTACTGCTCGTTCACCACGCGACCTCCCTGAGAAGAACGAGCTAAGAAACTCTAGGGATTGCTATTTTCAAATAAACTTAAATGCTATAGAATACATTTTGAATCATATTTGTGTGGAATCTACACTCACGTCTTTCCATACATCTTTATCTGACACATAGTCAACAATTTTCTAATATGACTTTTCAATTAAAACACTTTTACTGTAAGTTTTAAACTTAGGAAATGGTAAACTTAATATATGCTCCGGAATCTCATAGTAAAAACGTATACAGTTCCCTTAGACGTAGTTCTAAGATTAATATTATGGATATCTTCTTTCTTAACGAAATTTTGTATATTTTATATCACTTAATGACAATCAACGATGTAAAATAGAGGATCCCAAACTGTTCCTTTCTTTTATGGGTAACTGTACCGTTACAATAAGATTCCGGAGCATATATTAAGATTATAATTACCTAAGTTTGAAACTTACATTAAAAGTATTCAAGTATTTAGTAATAATACACAATATTGAAGACTACGTGTTGGATAAATATGTATGGAAAGACGACATGGCTCTAGATTCCACACAAATTTGATGCAAAGTGTAATCGAGTTAAGTTTTTTTATGATACCAAGTGACGGTACGAATAAGTCGTTGGCCTGATGGTAAGCGACACGTCTGTCCAGAACAGTTGCAATGCTATTCAGAGCTTTAAATCGTAAAGTTAGATCTTAGGGGCGCTGCTACTGCGCTCGTCACCCTGAGACAAGTTGACAAGACCCATGTGCCCGTAACTTCACCAGCAGCCTTACCCTTCGAGACGGAACGCAATAATGTTCACATTTCTGGTTGCCGGCAGAAATAGATAACGTGGCAGTACTTCCTTGGACGACCACTTGTACAAGGAGATCGACTGTTGCCGACTCTTACACTCCATAACTTGTACATGATTAAATACACACACGCACGCACGCACGCACGCACTCATAACCCCGTACTAGGGAAACCCTGTATCGCGGGTGCATTGGACGCACACATAACACAACCACAAATTACACCCCACTCACGAGAGAAATAAATGTAGGCCATACACACATTTCACATAAGGTTGACTGTCCACAATTGCTTGGTAATTTAAATTTTAAGATTCCTGCCAGACTTCCGAGATCTCATGTAAGGCTTTTTCTCCCGCCTCGTCGTAGAACGGTACTGGGTTGTAACTCCCCTGTAGCTCGCATGTCTAATCTATATAATGACTGTTCCAAACATGCCGATATATTTATTGACTCGCGGCTAGGTTTTAGAAACAATACTCTTACTTTTCTTGGTTCGACCAGATAACATGGTTGAGTATTTGTTGCGTTTTGTATTCTGCTTAAAAATATATATATCTTTTTAAGTTAGTTTCTTGGTCTTAGAATTGTTAAAACTGTTTTTGTTATTTTTTGTTTCCTCTTCTTTTTCCTTTTAATTTATACACACATGTTTATTTTTGCTTGAGGTGCTCGCCTATAAATGGTTACGCAATTAGATTAGTTTGTCAAATGTATTAATTACTCTTGATTTATTGTAGTAACTGTTGGTGTGCCTAATAAATAAATAAATAAATAAATAAATTTCTCTCGGCCTGGAAATCGATCCCAGGACCTCTGCGTGGCAGTCCAGCGTGGTAACCGTTCGACCACGGAGAAAATAGAAGAGTATTAATTAAAAATAGGAGAGTAGTCATTCCATATTATATTGTTTTATGTTGTTCGTATTATTGTTATGTCTTTACGTGAGTTAATCAGTCCGAACAATTCGGTATTCGGCGAGAGCGCCGGACACTTACCGTCCTGACAACGCGCCTACGAAATGTGGTCTCATCTCATGTTGCTAATTTGTCTGATCGCTGAGGTCCAGGATGCTGACATCTTTTACGACCAAATTTGAAAAGCAAACTGTAACTATACACTGTGTTTTTAGAAAAAAAAAGAGGCCGAATGTACAACATTCGTTACAACACTCACTCATAGAACTAGTTCGACAAAAGTTCAAATTATGATATGCAAAACTGACAACATCATCAACCTCTCACCCTCAGCAGCGACTCTATTCACTCTGTGATGTTACGGGTCTGAACAACGAAACATACTTTACGATAAAACCCTCAAGTCATGGACGTATTGTTACATGTACCTATAGACGTAAATAAACACCCAAGTAGAATTGAGGTCACAATTGTCATTTGTTATACAACACTTTCAATGTAAATTATACAGTCATACATTCTGTGTATGATACGTGATATAGGTATTGACTTACACGAGTGCACTGGCCTGAATTTAGTTTGCATTTAACACAATGGATTTTCTGAAATGGCTTACAGTTTAAATCGGATCATGTTATATAGTTATATAGTCCTTGGCTTCACTATTGTTACACAAGTATAACATCATTGATTGTTACAGATTAGCAATGAAACTGTTGTTTCTGACCTAAATCGGCCGACCGCTAACTTAAAGCCTATGTGACAAAATATTTTTTTGAGATATCATAAAAAACCATAACTCAGTTTTGAGAATGAGAAAGAGAATTTTGTACTCTATTTTTTTTGCTTAAACGGTTACTTGTCCCTTTGCCACGTTTTAGTTAGTGGACGGCAGAAATCGCGTATATTTATTTACAAATAAACAAACGTGTAACTACAAAGGACTGTAATAGTACATTACTGCAAAGGCCGGGAAGTAAGGGATTGTTGGACGAGTAGGTACGAGTTGCGCTCGCACGCTGGCGCTCGTCCTTGTATTAATTAACACGAGTCAAGCAATCCCCGTTCTCGCCGAGGCTTGTATATAATTTTTCTCAAACAATGCGAGGAAATAATAAAAGGCTAAAAAGAGGAAGATGTGTAAAAAAAAACAAGTAAAAAAAATATTAATTAATATTAAAAGTAATATTTGACGTGTTAGGAAAATTGCTAAAACAAATTGTTATTGTTTTTCCAGGCCCATTAATAGTAGTCTGCTAAACTTCTGATGATGTCTTTGAAAGCGTATCTATTACTGTATTTTCATTATCGCTCTTCGCACTAGCACTTATTTTCGCGACCAAAACACAATTTATATTTTAAATTTATTAAGGCTTTGGCAAAGCCATCAGCCTAAACATGAAGTTTAATTGTTTCTGTACATATGGCCGCCACAAAGAGGATAGGCAATTTGGATTGACTCGGGATTCCTTAAAACGGGCCGATACGGGTACTTTAGTTCGAGATTTGTATAATTTCGCGTTTTAATCTTCGATTAAGGCACAATAGCACTATCCTATTCCACTTTAAACTAGATTTCACGAAATAATTAAAATTCAAAATAAAAACGACACTTTTCCCTGCAAAAGGTCCTGAGCGAATCCACAAAACACAAAAAAGATGAAAAAACAAAAGAATACCGAAACACTTTAGTTTAAATGTTACAGTCATTTTCTTCTTTTTTTTTGTTAAGTAAGCGGTACAGCTAGGTATTTTTGATTCTCGCAATTATGAACACTGTTCACTATTTTACATAGTTCATTATTAATAGGTGGATATAAAAGTTTATAGAAGAGGACAATCGTGGCTTTTCATACTTACTTTGCAGGCATTGGCCGGGAATAATTCGCGCGGTGCATAAATGATAAACTTTAACTTTTTTTTTTAAAGTAATGCAAACATTAACGAGCATGTTTGAGAAAATTATATTTTTATGGAAAAAAAACGGTTGAGTATCGTACTTTAAATTTTTAAAGCCAACAAGAAGAAAAAAAAGAAACCAAAGACAATATGAAAAATAGTATAAAAAGAATGGTGCTATCGTGTATAAAACGTTTCAGGCCCTTTCCTTTAAGAGCTCTCATGCCAAAAAAGTTTTGACGTTGGCTCCGCCCAAATTTGTGAAACAAATATATGCCTGAAGTTCGCGTAACATGCGACAGGAGATGTTGAATTTTGCGCATTAAAAGTACCAAATTCGTTTTAACGGAGTAACTCTAAAACTAAAGGGATTAAAAAAATCCGTAGTGACAGTTGTCGATCATGCATAAATATAAATAATTATCTAATTTTTGTCCTAATAACCTGTAGCATTTCGAGGATAAATCTTTTTTTAATATTTATTATAAATAATTAACTGTATTTTCTTATTTCTTCCTCCTGTTCTTAGGTATTCGGCCGAATAGTGATTTAATATTCGGTATTCAGCCGAATAGCTAAAAATAGGCCGAATACCGAATAGTAACCGAATATTCGTTGCAACTCTAATAAAAGTACATGATTTAGATCCGAAAAAAGAAGTCTAAACACAAAATCTGCCAGAGGGCGTTGGAACGCAACATTCTTGGCTTTAAACGTATGGTCAATATGTAATAGATGTGACTTTATTATGTTGTTGTATTTGAATGTAGTCGAACCGAAATTTACTTGCTAAATTCTTGTTTATGATTGTGGAACTCCAGGTCTATTTGTTCTAATCGATGTTTCTGTATCATTTACCTGTTTTATGGCTGTTTGTTTCCCTTGAATAATACAAAAAAATGATATCGTATTTCAAAATTTTTGTAAAATTATATTAGTCTCATTAACATTGGTTTTGACTCCAGTTAGTTTTGTTTTTCGATACCAGGTGACGGCACGAACACGTGGAGTACGGCTGCTCCAAAGCAAAACTTAGTAAGGGACAATTTTTCAGAAAATTAACCATTTTTTAACATAATCGGGGAAATAAATCTCCTCGAATTCGCTTGCTAGGACATGTGGAAAGAATGGGAGAGGATCGAGCTGCCAAAAGCGCGTATTTGAGGCAACCTACGAGTCATCGTCCAGTAGACCGTCCAAGATATCGCTAGAAGGATGAAGTCGCGTAGCCGCGTTTTAGTTAACTATGTTTTAAAGTAGTTAAAGTGCCTTACCAGGTAATTGAATTGGCAATTAGTGGATAGTGGATCATTTTTGTGACATCAATATTATTCGTAATACTATTAAATTTTTACATAAACGTTTAAGGGCGTTCTTGATTTGTATTTTTGGGCTCTCCTGTAAAATTTCGTCTAAAGCACTTACTAGGTTTTGTTATGGGGCGGCCGAGTGCACGGAACATGCGTGAAGGGGCATGATTTGCTACTCCACCAAATTGGGAAACGCAAATATTGGGACAGATGGTCCGTAATAAATAATGATCAGAGCACAATTATTTAAACTAAGTCTCAAGTATTTATTTTCCTTTGTGGATCGGAAGGCAAAGCTTTTCGATTTCGCCACAACAGATTAAAGAACTCAAATTAAAGTTTTTTTTCATAATATCAAGTGACGGGACGGGAGTCATGCCACTCAGAGCTTTAAATCGCAAAGACCTGAGGGGCACTGCCATTGCGCCCGTCACTCTGGAACATAAGTTGACAAGTCCCATGTGCCTGTAATTGCACCAGCGCCCGTACCCTTCTAAGCCGGAACGCAGTAATGCTAAGAATACTTGTAGAAATAAATAAGGTGGCAGTATTTCCCTGGACGAACTCTTTACTGCTGCTAAAAGCTGCTAAGTACGAGCCAATAAAAAACAAACATGTTGAATAGGTTTATGACTCGGTAACAAAGAACTGTGAAGTGTTAGTATTTGTCATTGGTTATGAATGTACCAAAATTTTACAAACACAAATAACATACTCATGAACAAATAACAATAAAATACATATTTGAGTCATTCTCATGTGACAAATTATACTCATTACACTAAACAATAGCTCTAAATCATAGATTCCCAAACTTTTCCGCACACCGCCCACGTAGACAAGATCAAATATCACTCTGGACAGCATTAACGCCTCCAATTACTTCCGAGGCCCGTACCACCCCCCTAGGACTCTTCAGGGTCCATTTGTAGGGAAACTACGATCTAAATAATGCTATAAACAAAAGTCAACAGAAGACCGAGACAGACAGAAAAACTTTTGTTAACCTAAAAAAGTTTTGTTAGAAAATATCAAACTATTTCATTAAGACACAAGAACAATACCTGCAACATCCTCCCTCCGTGCCCGAACGATAACCATGCAGAGGTCCGGGTTTCCCTAGTGTGGGGCTATGTTGAGTGTTTGCATTATTATTATCTGTCTGTCTATGGCCTACAGTATGGTCCTTTACCCACTATGCTCCTGACATAGTTCTTTTGGTTCCTCCATGATCATCTTTTCATATGCACCTCTTTATTTGTAACTTATAAAGGACTCACCACATTGACTAATATGGAATCGGTTTGTGCCGGTCAGAGATAGAGGTCAAAAAGAGAAAATAGCAGTAGAGCTCCTTGTGAAAGAGTTCGTCCAGGGAAGTACTGGCACTTAATTTGTTTCTGCCGCCAAGCTGTAATGTTAGCATTACCGCATTCCGGTTTAGACGGGTAAGGGTGCTGGTGAAATTACAGGCACATGGGACTTGAAAACTTACATATCAGGGTGTTGGGCGCAGTCAGATCTTTGTGATCTGAAGCTCTGAGCGGCTCTGTAACTGTTATGGACAGGCGTGTCCATAACAGTTACAGTGCCGATTTTGCCATCAGCACGACGTGTTCGTACAGTCACTTACTAAGTTTTTGTTACAAAGTGTCTTTTTTATTTATCTATGATACTATTATAAAAAAAAGTTTATGTCCATGCAGTAGCTTCCACTTGGACTGCTGACATGAAACGCAATGTCCTCTATTCGGTTGAGATAAGTCTTTCTTTATATCAATATTAAATCTATACAGGGTTGTTATTTTGCTGACACTCATGGTCTTCATATAATTAAACCATCAAAGCATTCCCTTATCTATTCCAGTCACGACCATATCTTTCACAAAAGTTTAGGTCTCCCAAAGTTAGTAAGAATAAATAATAATATTTTTTATTATAATCTACTATTACAATAGTCATTGTAATTTGGAAATATTGATTAAAAATACATTTGAGGCTCATTTATCTATGTATCAGCTGACCTGATAGTGTTTTATTATATTAAATAAACAGCATGGAGATGTGGACATAATAATTCACAACTTTTTATCAATGTACAAGAACGACATCTGCCTCTAAACAGTATCAAAACCTGTTGAAACGTAGGAAATGAAACTATTTTTTTAGATTTAAATCGAGTATATTTGTTTTTTCAAACAAACTGATGTTTCGGGCCCTTTTCAGGCACCATGGTCATAGTTGACTGAACAAATATACACAATTTAAGTCCGGAAAAATAGTTTCATTTCCTATATGTAACAATCGCGAAAACCTAAGAACTCGAAATGATGATATCTCTTCATATTTTATTTTTACTTTTTAACTTAAATATATCCTTTTTATGTACATATTTTAAATTAAAAAGTAAAAAATGCTATTTTGTAGCTTACAACAACTTACTGGGAGATATCGATATACATCCCATTGCTGGCAACGGGTCTCTTCCATAGAGAGGGCTAAAGAAATAAAAAAGAAACATCTCAAAGTAAAAGTACACTTGCATTTATTTTTTACTTTTTTAATTTTGATTTTTGCCTAGTTAAGGTTATTGCATACATTATAATACCGATGTTGTTTTGATTTTGTGTGTAGGTACTTGTTATTTTATTATTATAAATAATGTTTTAAGTGTATTTGGGCACTGTAATGACACTTTAATTCTAGCTACCCAGCTGAATAAACTGTGTGATTCTAATCAATTGTTTTAGTTTTCAAGGACATATTGGTACATTATGCCTTTTTAGAATTTTACTAAGAGGAAGCAACATCACCCTTGTTATTTATTCGGCTTCAATGAAAACCAGCCTAATGAGGAGTTTTCTCACGTCTCGTCACAAAAAAACTGAGCGAAGACAATTTTGATAACATTTTAAATTGGCAGAATTGAGACAACTTAGTCTCACAAGCCATTAATTTAGAAAAAAAAAATTTAAATGGACTTCTTTTATTTATTTGTTTTATTTTTATTTTGTCTATAATCATAAGGTTATTTAATTTTTTGTTATGATTTACATTTTATCATAAGATTAGAAAATAAACTTTTTTCGTTCTTTTTTTTAAACACATTTTTTAACATTGTATACTACACTAACTCATATTTCCAGCATTTATAGAACAATATTAATGACTTTTGTTATAGTCAATTGGACACACTTTCAGTACGTTATCGCGTAAATTTGTTTCAGATTAGAACGTGGTCTTGGAAGACGTAGACGGTCTTCAAAAGTTAATCCTTAAAATGTTTACTACCTTCATTTAAAGTTTTACCGTAAATATATATTAACAAGTAAATGCTGCAGGTAACAAAAGCATTGTTATTGCAACGAAGCTGCCCTTTATAACGTAATACGAGCTTTATTACGTGTAAAAATAAATAAACTTTATTACACACGTAGTCTCGGCCTTGAAACTGACAATTTGAGTACGTTATAGTAAGAATTAATCGATAAAGCACTTACCAAAGTCTATAAACTGTTTTATAGACAACGGCGATGGATTAAATTGTGAATAAAAGTCCAGCATTTTCGTCACATTGGAGAATATAGCTCCGGCCAACCTCATTTTTTCATAAATTTTGCAACCACAAATAAAAAAGTAATAAAATCACTTGTAAAAATTCTCGCTTATACTTTAAAAGTATTTATTACACATGTTCTACTTTATGTTTGAGTGGAAATAGAAATTCTTAAGTTAAACTATTTTCGCAAAATTGCAAAACATTCTTCCGCTATCAAGAGGAAATTCCTACTGACTAGTGTTGCGCTGAGATACTCGCTTTTATTGTTTCGATATGATTACTGAGTAACATCATAACACGTTTCAAAACTATTAAATCTCTCTATATTATTAATTTTAAGTATAAAATTACACAAAGAAATAAATATACTAATAAAATACGTTATATATTCTTTTTTAACGCAATAAAAGTACTGAATCACTTCTTTATAGAAGAATAGTCTGTAACACTGATACTACATCTCTATAAAATTCAATTAATGACATCGCGCTTATTTTTGAAGGCGTAAGCGTAATATTAGAAATGACTGGAAAGCGCTTTAAGATAATCTATTATTCTATCTCTTACTATTATTTTATTAGCGCAATAAATTGTTTATGTCAGCTGATTGTCAAATCTAATCTTTCTGAATAGCGGAGAATTTTGAATAAACGTCCTATGCAAATTGATAAAACAAATAGAAGGCTATATGATAACATTATCAAGAACTGTATTATTCCGTACATTTCGTTTGCAAATAATCAGAACAGTAAGTGTATTTTAATATAAAGCCGTAGTAATTAGTAGACAATTTTAGTGCTTAAAATTGTTGTTTTGACGTCGCTAAGGTATGTTTAGTACGTAATAATGATGATTAAAAGATGTAGCATAGATTTTTAATAATGAATTATACTTAAATCGCACCTCTTGTAGGAAACAAAGATAACTTTTTAAGATTTTATAGGTAGCAAACCATAGGTAGCATGTCTTTTTGAAGGCTCAAATTAGATGACTTCTGTAGTGTTGTGTGTTGCACACCACACAGTGACTTGCACTCCAGTTTTCATGGGGTTGCCATTTCTGAGATCCTGAGTTTGATCTCCGGCCGGGTTAATGTACAAAAACTAACTTTTGTACGTTGTCTCGGGTCTGGGTGTTTGTGGAATCCGTACTTAAGGATCAGGATTCTACTCCTGTTCTCTGTCCGACATTAATGTCCAAAACAATTACTGTCAAATGAGTAATATTCGACCAAATTTAAAGTACTAAATAAACCAACTTCAAAAGTCATTCATCCCCTAGTTTGCCGCCCTTAGAGGTGGAATATTTTCTTCAAATTGAAATGAGACCACTTCTTAGGTTCCCTCTTTCCAACAAAAAAAATCGAAATCTGTTCACAAATCATCGAGTTATTGCATAATACACATACAAAAAAAAAATGAAATTGACAACCTCCTCCTTTTTTTGAAGTCGGTTAAAAAGATTCATCATGCAGATGTAGCTTTATAATTACTTATTTAACAGTCTTTTTTTTCTTTTCTTTTATTTTGTATGAAGGGTCTATGTAATTTTCTTTAAATTGTTTCTAACTTATATTGCATGCACATGTCAAATAACGATACCTCCATTGAACACTTACGTTACGACATAATTTTTGGACCTGATTTTGTTTTTTGTTTCTTCATTTTGTTTTTCACAAAGTTTGTTTTTTCAAATTTTGATTTTTTTTCTTTTTTCTATTAAATAATAAATTCGGGGAGCATAATATTAGTAAATAAATATGGCTGTTTACAAAATAACAGAAAATGACCAAAATTAAAGGTGGCGCAGTGTTAATTGGAGGTATTGAAAAAGCCAATTTGATTAATTTTCATTTTTTCGGACGGAGAACGGAAATAAACTTCCAGAGCAATATACACACATCAAAAAAAGTTTGCGATCACTTCGAAAAACTGAAATATTTTTTGTTACTGTAGATTATATTATGATTTTTTCTTCTTTTTAGATTCTTTATTTAAAAATAAATTAGAACATAAAACAATGACCCCGTTCAATTGTTTTTTCATATAAAAAGGCTTTCAGTCCTAGCTTACGCTCATTCAGAAATCTGATTTAGTCAATTATAAGCGATTCAAGATATTTTTCGCGGAAAGTTGTGATTGAAAAAATGCCAAGAGGATTATCAGAGGTTTTACGAGCTAGAATAGTAACTTTGAGGGAAGAACGAGACACCACGAGAGTAATAACACGCAGACTTGCTATATCCCAATCCTGTGTCGTGGCTACGTTGCAGAGGTATCACGGAATGGGGAATTTAGCTGACCGACCCCGCAGCGGTCGCCCAACTGTTTTGACAGCTGCCCAAAAGCGCTATATTAGATTGCTGGCAGCCCGTGATCCAACAATCAACGCCAGTAAAATAAAAGCAGAAGTCAGGGCCGCCTCTGGGCTTGAAGTTAGCACGCAGACCGTTCGCAATTGCTTGCACCAGACTGGATTACGAGCACGGAGGTCTTGGCGAGCTCCGCTCAATTCCCGGCAACGTCAACAACGAAGATTGCAGTGGGCTAGACTTCGGCAAAGTGAAGAAGGTGAGGACAAAAACATTTGGCAAAACTGTCTCTTCGTTGACGAATCCCGAATCAGCACTCATCCAGATAACCGACGTGTCTCTGTCTGGAGAAGACCAGGCGACCGTGAAAGACAAAGAACTGCCACTGGAACAGTTCAGCAAGGCGGAAAATCGGTGTCCTTTTGGGGTGGCATTATGATTGGAGCTAGAACGCCTTTGATCCCGTATCGGGGCTTCATGACAGCAGACATGTACAAAGCAGTTGCTATTGATGATACCGTCAGACCATTCCGAGTAAACCATGGGCACCAATTTGTACTGGTCGATGATAATGCGCCCGCACATCGAGCTCAACGAGTCAATGCTGCTCTTCAAGAATACGATATCACACGATTAGACTGGCCTGCCGGCTCGCCCGACTTAAACCCAATAGAGCACGCGTGTGATGCTCTTAAACGAGCAGTATGGAACCGTGAGCCACGTCCCCAGACAGTTCCAGAGCTCAGAGAAGCCGCTATTGAAGAATGGGATAGGTTACCCCAGGAAATGCTGGATAACTTGATCCTCAGCATGCCCAGGAGGATCTTCGCATGTATTCGAGCCAGGGGAGGAGTTATTTTATATTGAATTCACACCTTTTAATAATAAATTGTTGTTTAAGTTTAATTAAACAGTCTTTTTCTTTCTATGAAATTTCTATCACTATTACATTATGATTAATGGCTCAATTTTTTAAAATAAATAATAAAAAATAGTTTTATATTTTAATTTCAAACAGGGTATTCCTATTTAAAGAAAGCATACAACATAGATTTTTTCTTGATAAAGTTAAATTTAAAGAATTATAGGAGCTTATGCTATTGATCGCAAACTTTTTTTGATGTGTGTATGTGATGCTTTTTAATATTATGTAGAAGTGCTTCAGTGGCGCACGCAGTATTTTTTGGTTCACTAATTGTGACTGCAACTCACCTTACCTTACTTTGCAGTTCGTCCATATAAAAGATGGTCCAATGACTTTAAAAAAATAGCTGGACCTCTATGGACTAGGCTGACAAGGGACAGAGCCAGATGGATATAGCTGGGGAAAACCGCGTCTTCAGGATGCGCTGATGTAATAGATTAAGTAATTTATTAATATAATTGTCCATATAATTGAATTGTCTCAGTATAATATAGGTTAATAAATAAATAAATAAATAAATAATCGCAACTGCAAAAGTGGAGAATGAAAACTAGTAGTGGCGCTACTGCAGCTCTTCTATAAGCATCTAATTTGAAGGCGTCTATAAAACTTGGTCCTAAATCTAACTGGTAATTTCTAAGTTGTTATGTTTATGAACCCTTAGAACAATGACCGATGTTTTTCTTTTCCAGATGACACATAAAATATTTGTCTACGGTACATTAAAAAGAAATGAACCAAATCACCATTTGTTGACCAACCCCGAGAATGGAGTAGGAACTTTTATTGATACAGGTGTAACTAAAACGAAATACCCTTTGATTATAGCTACTAAGTATAATATACCGTTCATATTGCAAAGTCCGGGGAATGGACATCAGGTTAAAGGTAATATAATGAAACTTTTCTTTAACAAGTCTGTAGGACTTATTTATATAACTATTTTTTGTGAAAGTTCTCTGCTAATTTGTTAATTTTAAATAGAAAACCAATGTGAGAATCGGCCATATTAACTAAAGTAACGAATAAATCACATATTTAAGTTTTAGGAATTTTTGCTCAACGTGTTTCGAACCAGTTCGTGGTCCTTAAGGTCCTTAAGGTCCTTAAGGACTGAGAGCGGGTGCGGGTCGGGCGCGTGTCACGTCGGGAGTATGGTGGGTGCAATTCCGGTGTCCGCCAGGATGGCTGGACCAAACGAGAAATACAAATCAAACTGTGCTCATTATTTACTACGCATTTTCTACTATTTAGTACCTTTATTGACATATGTTCTACCTTTGCGCTAGCGGAAATATTAAAGAAATAAAGTGGCCAGCCATTCTGACGTCAGGTTGGCTGACTACTTTACGTTTTTCATGGTTCTAGCAGTACATAATTTACTTTTTTTATATAAACTATTTACTACCTAAACCTACTTTTTTTTTCACCATTTTAGAAAGCTTCTATAAAAAGTTATTTAAAAAATATAATAAAACGCCTTTACAAAGGTTATCTTCTAATAATCTCACAAGTACGTGGAATTACATCTATTTGACAAGTTTTTTTTGAAATCGGTTACTGGAAAGTGCGCAAACCCGGATTCATCCCCTAGTTCGCCACTATACGGAACTTGACACTGTGAGATAATAAAAGTCGGTTCTCACTACTCAAAGTATATTGAGAGAAAAACGCCTTGAATAAGAGAATAGCAAACTCAACTATTAAAATAATTGCTCCTTATAATAATATTTGGCGCTATTTATAAAAATGAATCTGCATGTGTGAAAAGCCACTCTTAGAGGTGGATGATTTTCTTCAAAATTAAATGGGACCACTATGGAGGTACCCTCTTTCCAACAAAAAAAGAATAATAAAAATCGGTGCACAAATACCGGAGTTATCGCGTAACATACATACAAAAAAAAAAACATACAATCGAATTGAAAACCTCCTCCTTTTTTTTAGTCGGTTAAAAGACAGTTTATCTTCTCTGTGTAGTTAAATTGTAAAGGCGTTTTATTATTTTTTTAAATAACTTTTTATAGAAGCTTCCTGAAATAGTGAAAAAAAAGTATGTTTATACCTGCGTTTGTCGTAGTTTGTAATTTCCATATGGCTACTGCTACACGACTCCTGATTTTGTGGCATTGGGTTGTACTTCTTGTAATTTTTCTACAAGCATCTTATAAGCAGCTTTCTTTTTTCTCGTTTGTGGTATTCTTTATTTTTTAAATGCGAAACACATGAATGAATTGGATATATTTCTATACAGTAGAGCTACTTGTGCAAGAGATCGTCCATTAAAGTACTATCACGGTACCTACTCTGCCGTTAAGCAGTAGATATTACCCACATTACTGCTTGCTACATAAGATGTGACAGGCGCATTGACAGTGATCTTCGCGATTTGAACTATGAGTGGCAGTGGAACTGCTATGGGCAGGCGTGTCGCTTACCAC